>NC_067495.1:132701018-132901006 GCF_947179515.1 Apodemus sylvaticus
AGTGCTTCTCAACCTTTACCCCACGTCCAAATCCCTGAAGATCTTGGTAAGATTCTGACCCTGAATAAAGTGGTTTAGGAGATCCACATTGCTAAGTTTCTAGGCGATATATATGCTGCTGGGAACACACCTGGAATAGCAAGAGTCTCTCTGTCTGCCCGCTTGCTTCCTTGTTTGCTTGCTTTGAGATAGGGTCTCATGTAGTCCAGGCTGGTCCTGAACTTAGTATGTAGAAGGATGAGCTGGATCTCCCAACCTCCTGCCTTCACTTTCTAGATGCTAGGATTATAGGCATGCGCAAGCACTCCCAACCCCAGCAAGGTGCCTGTTATCATTTGAAAGAGTAACATGGTTAGTGCTTAGTAATAGGCACCATGAAACATTTCAAGCCCACACTTTGTTTATTTTTCCAGACAGTGTCTTTCAGTGTATCCTTGGAGACAAGGAACTTATGATTTAGATTAGATTCACCATAAATTTGCTGTAATCCTCCTGGTTTTGATTCTATCTTAAAATAATATTTTCAGCATAGAATTGTTTTGCTAGCATGTATACCTCTGTGCCAGATGGATGCAGTAGCCACAGAGGCCAGAAGAGGGCATTGCGTCTCCCTGAACTGAAGTTACATATGATTGTTGGTCACTGTATGCTTACTGAGAATGAACTCAGGTACTTGGGAAAAGCTGCCACTGCTCTTAATGGCTAAGCCATGTCTCTACCCACCCCATGCAATTGCCTCTCGTGTCCTGGGACAAGTGTGAGCCACAGGTTAAATCACTCATTTTAAAAGTAGCAAAAAGAGAGACTTGAGCCCAGATATTCAAGACTGGCTTGAAATAATACAGCAAGGGTTCCTATCTCAAAAAAAAAAAAAAAAAAAAAATCAAGTACATGTTTTGTGGATTGATTTAAATTTATAAAACAGAGTGGACCTTGAATTGAGTCTATAGCCAAGGATGCCTTGAACTCTCAACCTTTTGATCTTCTTGCTCCCCCATCCCCACCCCTTGCCACCAAGCACTGGTAGGTTATAGGTGCTTGTTGCTGTGCCTGGCTTCGAAAGATATATTCAAAAAACAGCATTTGTTTCAATATCTGAATAAATTCATTCCTAACTTTGAGTCCCAAGACCTACAACTGTACAAAATAATTTATTGTGGGCTTTCATTTGCATGCGTATGTGTGTCTGTTTCTGTTTTTCTGTCTTTCTGTGTATCTGTCTCTCTGTATGTCTCTGTGTGTGTGTTGTGTGTGTGTTTACCTGTATAATTTTGCAATCTACATTTCATGTCAAGATTTAGCACAGTTTCTTCACACATAGAAACAATTTATACTGTGTTTATTTAAGACAGAATTATATTGTCTTTCTTTACCTTGATGGACTAAAATCTGCCCACCTCCTCAAGAAATCATTTCTTTTTGCTTTATTGAAACGAACCTGTCTGCCATCTACCCTGATCATATCCTAAATGCCCGCCACCTCATGTATTCATTAAGGCAGTGACTCACAAAGCAATTACCCAGCTAATTAGAAAATGCACTTAGTGAGCTGGACATTCCCCACAACCACCTCCCTTCCAGTGGGCAGCTTTTATTAGGTACTGAAGCTGTCATAACTCCGAGTAGGTGTCTCTTTAATGTGTTGAAAAGCTTTTGACTAATCAAGCAATCAGCAAATCAGACAAAAACTAAAAGAACAAATCGGGGGACACAGCCAGACTTATAGGGTCCCTTAGACCAGTGCTGTAGCTCATTCCATCATTGCCTGTGACTGACTTCAGGCACCTTTGATAGTGTAACTGGATAAGGTCTCATTTTAATATCCCATAGCTGGGTCTACTTCCATACTTAATCCTGGAGACTAACGTTCTGCTCCGGCATGTTGTTTATCACTTCCAGAATATAAGTGTAGCACAAATATTTTCTTAGAGCAATAATCCATAACTTGGCATTCAGTAGCTGGGATAATGCAGTGAGGCTCCGGTGGATCCCTCCATTTTGAATCTTGTATCACAGCAGCACAGTCACAGCACCTCCCCCAACTTTCTTCAGTTCTAAATTGCTCTTTTTAGGCATGCTCTCTCTAAATGTCAGGGCATTTGGTACCACTTGCAATCTTCAATCTTTTTCATAATAGCAGTTTCTAAATCCCACCGCCTGGTTCCCCGTGTGCGCGCAGGCACCGCCATAGCTATCTCCTTAGAAGCTGCTACCGTCTTCCCACTTAATCGCTTGCTTAAATGAAAATATCTAGACCTTGTTCCCAGAATCCTTCTCAAAATCCCAAAGTTTATATGCCGACCTTGCACAGTTCCTTTTGAAATGAACTTGGATGACGGGATTCTACTATCCTAACCATTTTGAAATGGCAGACACACCTGCAGTGACAGATAATTGCAAGCATTGCCCTGTATCTTGCTGCAGGTTTCCCGTTTGGTAGGTCCTTTCAGGATGAATCACACTTGTTCTTCCAATGACAGCTTTGCTTCTTCCTTCATTGAACTTTGGAAGACACATGGCCCCTTGTCTAGCAGGGTGCTGTCCTCACTTCTTCATAATCACCTCCTTAAGTCACTGATGGTGAAGCTTTCTTCAGAGTGCACTGGAATGGCTCAAGCATCAAGTATCTTTCCTAGACAGTGTTTCAAAACAACTCTTCAGAAGTTGTGCTCAGCCTGGCCCTTTCTGTGAAGCCTTCTCTGTATAGTAACCAGACTTACCTGAAGAGGGCTGGCTCCCTTCTTTGAACACCCACAATTCTTAATTTTTACCCAAAGGAATACTGACTCTGTTTTTAAGTATTTTTTACTCCAGCGCCAGGGGACCCAACCCTCTCTTCTCCAAACACATGCAGTTCTTTGTCTGTCTGTGTCTCACACACCCACCAGACATAAAATGACTGCTCTTACAGAGGACAAAGGTTCGATTTCCCCCACAGTAGTATACAGCCATCTGTAACACCAGCTCCAGGTCATATAACATACTCTCTAGCCTATGTGAGTACCAAGCACACACGTGTACATATTCATAATTAAATTTATACACATAATTAAATTTATACACATAAAACTGAAACACATAAAATTCTTTTAAAAGACAGTCAACTGTTCTAGAATGTCAAGAAGCTCAAGATATTTCTATCTCATTTATTTCAATATCTTTTTCTTTTTGTATGATACAGGTAACTGAACCCAGGGCCTTATATATTACCACTGTGCTGTAACCACAGCTATTTCAGTTATTATTTTCCATATTTAACTCAAAGAAATATGAACCAACTTGGAGAGGACAGATAATCCCTTTGGTGTTCCCCAGAGGTGACACAAATAAAATCCTTAAGTCAGTAAAAGTCAAGACTCCATTTTCTTTTCTTTTTAAAAGTACTGTATTTTTTCTGATGTATTATCAAACACACGTGCATGTGCGCATGCGCACCCCTACACACCTCCACACACACACCTTAAGAAATGAACAGAGAAATAAGAGAGCCTCACAAACATGTTTTCTTTATGAGTTCAAAGTCAATTCCATTTATGTGCTTTTCAGTTATTACACAATGTACAGACATGATCCATTGAATGATTTATGCTCCACAAATGGTTAAACAATGATTTATGAAATACTAGACAAAACGCTTCTATAAGCAGAGTATTGTTTTTTTTTTTGCCAAAACAATCAACTTCAGGCATACATTTGTGTTTACATATATTCCTTGAGAATGCTCCATTAGCAGTGCATAAAGTTTATTCCATAAAAAGAGCTAAAAGAGAATTCGATTTTCAAGAGACTCGATGCATTGTGCTTTTAGATAAAAATCTTAAGAGGAAAAAGATCAGTTGCTGTGACAACAGTTAAACACAGATGTGAGACGCCAGAGAACACTATCAAGAAATGGAAGATCTTGTGCTTAGGGGGCTTTTTTTGGTAAATTTATCTGAATAAATAAAAACTTAAAAAATGTCCCAGTGACCAATACAAAATAGACACGGGTATCTAGGGCTTTCTCTACTTGGCTTAAGAGTTTGAATGTAAAAAAATCATGTTCTCAGAAACTACTTGTCATCTGACATTCCTAACCAGGGCAAGTCACTTACACTCAGGCAAGCAAGGGACTTGGGAGAAAACCAAAAAGTGATTTTCCCCTTAGTATATTAAGGATTAACCAGAATTAAAGCCAGGACAAACCAATTCATTTTAAAAATGCCTACCTTTCATTAGAATTCTCAGGGCAACTATAGAAACCAACCTACTTCTGTGAGGTGCCTGTTGTCTGAACCACAACCTGTTGTGTAGTTAGTTAACAAGCTAATTTAAATACATCTTGTCTTCTTTGAAGAGTCCAGGGTAAGCATGATCCCTAAGTACCTTATGTTTTCAACCCCTCACACACTGACTGTAATATATTCGTGTTAGAAACACCACAGCAACTCCTTGTAATGCTAGGAGGAAATCTATGACTTACATAGTAATGTTGGTGCTTGTGTCTAGGCAATAAATGTCATTTTATTTTCAAGTTGGTCAGTTGCTCATTTAGGTTTTAAACTTTCAAGGACCCATGACCCTTATCAAAGTGAGTTAGAAATAAAAAAATGAACAATAACATTGAAATTATTTGCACAACAGGTATAGATTTTAAAAGAATGTCTTCAAATAATTTCCTAGGTATCACTCAGAAGTATCTTTGTTGTCTGTAACATAAAGTGCTACAGTCCTTCAAATAAAATTATAGACTAATTGAAAATATATATTATGCATTTGCAGTTATTTGAAATCATTCAATAATTTGTAGTGTGTTAATGGAGTGAAAGATAAAAAGCAGTCCACATTCATATTTTAAGATAAATTTGCTTCAGAAGTCACTTTCAATCCTTGCTCATGTTCTAAGTATAGCCATTGTGATAAGACCTGAAAGAGAAAAAAGGGAGGACAGTTAGAGAAAGACATTTTATAAGATCTTTCATTCAATAAACAAGTGTTTGGAGCTCAACCAGAAGATAAAATACAGTGCCACAGGCAGGCACTCTACCAAGAGCTCAAAGTCAATTTGAATTTAGTTGATATTATACAGAAGAAATTCAATTTACAACAATCGGCAGTCACTGGATAGATTTAATGAAATCACTTATGTCTGGTCATAGCTAATTCCACCATCTAACATACCTCCTACTTTATCCAGTCACATCAGCTGTAATAACAGCAGACATGCCATTTTAAAAGTGTCTGTAAAACCAAAGGGGCTTCAGTGGCCTCTTTGTATCAGGACCCTAGGACCAGAAAGACATAGCAATATAGTGTTCCCACTTTCCTTGAGAGACTCCACATATAAAACCATAACCATCCAATAGCATACTCCATCTTCTGGCTTGTTTGGTTTGTTTGTTTGTTTGTTTGTTTTTGAAACAAGATATCTCTCCCCTTCCCTTCCCTCCCCTCCCCTCCCCCTAGCCCTGGCTGTTCTGGAATTCACTCTGTGGACTAGCCTGGCCTTGAACTCACAGTGATCCAGCTGATTTTGCTTCCCAAGTGCAGGGATTAAAGGCACGTGCCACAACGCCAGCTTTCACACTCAGTCTTAATGTTTGGGGAGGAATTAAAAAAAAAAAATCGGTGTGAAGGAAGATGAGTACTTGGGAAGGACAGGGTCAGAACACTGTCTCCAATCAGAAAAGCTGAAGCAAACCTTGAGAGATGGGCAGGAATTCAGAAGGAAAGTGGGCATTTCGAGAAAGGGCCTGACATGAGCAAGACTCTAGAAGGAGTCCCAGAATCCCAGAAGACATTTTCTAGAATCAACGAATAGTTCAGCAGGCTCTGTTTGAGGATTTATAAAGCAGAATAGCTAGAGATTGGTTCTGTGAGATTTGTAAGACAGCCCCGTTGTAAACACCACGCTATGGGGTTCCACTCTATTCCATGGACTGTGGGGACTGAATGAAGATCTTTAGAGCAGGGAGACATCATGAACCTGAAACAGAAGGGAAATCACCCTCACGACAGTGTGATGGATGGTCTGAGAGGTAAGGTCAAAGGGGAAGAGACAGGGAGAGTAGGGACACAAGGAAGAACAGAAAGGGCAATTTTGACATTAAGAAACAAAGCCAGGCATGATGGTACATGTCTGTAATTCTAGCAAATGGGAGGCAGAAACAGGACTCCTGCTAACTTTGAGGCTAGCCTGGGGTACATAATGAGCTCCAGGGCAGCATGGAATGGAGATACTGTTTCCAAATTAAAATAAATAAGCACATACCTACATCATACATACAAACAAATAAAAGTTAGAAAAAGGCAGCCTAGTATGGTAGTACATGCTTGTAATCCCAGTACTAGGGAAGTGAGTACAGAAAGGTCAGGAGGTCAAAGTAATTCTCTGCTATACAGAGTTCAAGGAAAGCCTGGGCTACAGGAGATCCTGACTCAGAAAAAAAAAAAGGAGAACAAAGGCACTCCAGGGAACACTGAGCACAAATTCAAGAAAAAATTGGCATCATAGAGGTGCCAGGAGAGCATCAGCAACGATGGACGCTGGCCTCAGACTCACTGGGCAGCCAGATGACCTTGAACTTCTAATCCTCCTTTCTCTGGCTCCCACTTACACCTCTATAGTCAACTGCATTTTGTACATATTCTGTAACATGAGAAATCAGTAAGCCCCTACAGGTAAGTACCAAAGCATCTTTAAAACCCTTACCTAAAATATAAGCAGCCACTAATTTTTGATTCACACTTAAGTGGAGGTAGAGAGGCACCAGCGATTCCATATCCCCTAGAGTAGGCAGCATCAGGGCCGCAATACATACCACTCCCAGGAAGACAGTTAGCAGACTAGGTCCCGAAGAGACCACTCTGTTTTCTGTTTTGAAAAAAAACAAAACAAAACAAAAAAACAATAAGAATCTCTGAGCTTGCTTCTAAGATCAATAAGGTAAGGTAAAGATTCTGACATAAATAGTGGCCACCATGCATGTGTGTTTTGGCTCCGTCTTCACCACCATTTTAATTCCATGAAGACTTACATCTTGCACACATATAGAAATCCATCGTGTAACCTTTAGTCATTTTCCTCTGGCTTGTTTAAATGGCTATGGGAGGTAGTCAAAGAACAGTATTACAAACTCCCCACTCTACTGTAGTCTACAGTAGAAGATAGTTTTACAAATATGTATCATAAATCCCCGAAGGGTTTCATTTGTTTGTTTGGTCTCTACATATACTTCTGGCTGTCCTGGAACTTGTTATGTAGAGTAGGCTGGCCCTAAACTCAGAGATCCACCTGCCTCTGCCTCCCCAGTGCTAGGATTACAGGCATGTGCCACCATACCCAGCATGGTTTTTGATTGTATGCATGACTGCTGGACTAGTACAAAACACAAAATAGAAAGCATGCAGATAGTTCTAAAAGAATGTGCTAGAGATGAATGGATATTCATCTTATTCCTTATGTACCTTATTCCTGTACACTAGAGGATTACTTAGATATCCCAGCAAGTCCTGGTTTAAGATGGCTCAACTCTACACTGATATGAAATGCAATGGGCATTACAGAAATGACAGCCCAAATTGTAACTTTTGATTGTTTTCAGGCTTTCCTGACATATGGCGTGATAGTTGGGATATTAGGCTTCAGTAGTGAGCTGTAGCACCCAATCTGCAAGCAACCACAAGAGAAAAAACCCCAACACCTTCAAGTAGACTGTGGAATCAATGCTTTCTCTACAGATAACATGTATGGTTTATAATGGGATAATTGGGACAGATTGGGGCTTTAAAACAGTGAAATTCATAGAATCAGATCTGTGGCTTTGAGGACCTGGAAGAAGAGTTGCAGTTCAGTTCACACAAGTCTCAGTCATGTGAGATATTTATGACTATGTCCAAAGATACACTCTACCACATGGGACCTATATTAAGTGCCCGCGGTGGCACACACCTTTAACTCTCGAACTTGGGGAGACAGGGAGGGAGATCTCTGAGTTTGAGGCCATATGAGTTTGATCTACATGGCAGCCTACCTGCTACAGGCCTGTCTCAAACAACAAACTCCAATAATTAGATGCGACCCTGATGTAGTGGTTCTAGCATCCCAGAACTCAGAAGGCTGAGGTCAGAGGATCACAAGGTCAAGACTGGCTTGTACTAGATAGCAGACTATCTCATGTTGAATATGCTTATGATAAACAAAATGAACTACAACAAAACATGGTGGCTTGCAGGTGTAATTCCATCTATTCCAGAGGAAATGGTGCCCCAAGTCTGTGATACCATCTACTTCAGAAGTTGAAACTAGGAGGCCAGCTTGGACAATTTAGTGAGGCCCTGTCTCAAAATTAAATATAGGGTTAGAGAGATGATTCCCAGGGAAAAATGCTTGCTGCATAAGAGGACTTGAATTTGAGCCCAGCACCCATGATAAATTATCAATACTAAATATATGCAAAGTAACTCTGTTGTCACGCAGGCTGGATGCATATCTACAGTATATACCCATCTTTTAAAGAAACCCAGTGATGGCTAATTCATGGTTGTCAACTTGACTACACCTGGAAGTAACTAAAACCCAAGCAGTTAGGCATACTGTGAGTTAGCTTTCTTCGTTAGATTATTTGAAGTGGGAGACTCATCCAAATTCCTGATCACCAAGGTCAGAAAATCCACCCTAAACCCGGGGCCAGACCTTCTGGTGGCAGCCTACATAAAAGGACATGGAAGATGGGAGCTTGTCATTTCTGTCTGCTTGCCCTCACTCTTATTGGCAAGCTCGTGTATCCTGACCCATTCCTTTGCTGGTATCCTGAATTATAATTCAGGATTCCAATGTGGACCATAAACTGGCAGCTCTAGGATGTCCCTAGGACTCCAGCATCAGATTGCAACAGCTGAGACATCCAGTTTCGTGGACTAAACAACTACAGGATACTTGGCTTTTCTGTCAGGAAACAACTATTGTTGCTATACTATTAGGACCCTAGCAAGCCATTCTAAGTAATCCTAATATATGTATTTTACGCTATAAAATATAATAGGTTGCATGTGCGTGCATGCACACAAGCACACAGACATGCACATGCACACACACACACACTTTCTATCAGTTCTGTTTCTTAGAGAATCTTCCCTAATCACCCAGTAACCACATTTCTACTATGTATTTTTCCCCACTAATCTTCCTTTCATTAAAAGGAATAGCCAAGAGCTACACAATTTGTGTTTTATTAATGAAATAATGCTGTTCATTCTATTATTAAGTGGAACTTTTCTAAATTATTAATACCTTAGCTATTGTGAAATTTAATTGAACTTAACCAAAGCCAAATAGGTAAAACAAAGTCAGATTTCCTAGTGATCATTGCATGGGATGAAACAATAGCATAAATAACTTTAAAACCTAATATTTATATTTGTTGCAAGATTGATTTTAAGGGAAATGACAACTACACCATGTACTGAAAATTGAAGATAATTTCAAAGAGCTGGGTGTGGTGGCACACACCTGTAATCCAAGCAATTGGGAGGCCGGAAGATTGCTTAAAATTCAAGGCCAGGCTGAGGGCTTCATAGAGACTGGCCGGCAGTTTGGATTACACAGCAATCTCATAGTGAGTTTGATGCTAGCCTTGAAATTCCAAGCTGGGTGTGGCAGCCCACAGCTCAAATTGGGAGATAGAGGGGTCAGGAAATCAGGAGTAACTTGGGTCTTCAGAGTCAAACCAAAAATAAATAAATAAATAAATAAAGGAAAAAATAGTAAAAATAAAATCCTAGAAAGCAAACGTCCTCCCTCATCTCTTACAGAGAGCATTAGTAACAACTTTCAGGTCACATGAATGCCCACATAATCCTGCAAACTAGGGGTTGGAAAGATGGCTTCCTGAATAAGGTGCTTGTTGTATCAAGTGTGAGTGCTTGGAATTTGAATCTCTAGAACCTACAGGGAGTTGGACGCAGCAAACTTCTCTGTGATTCCAACACCAAGGGAGAATTGATGAACATGATATACTGCTTCAAACAAGACAGTGGCCTAGAGTCTGACCTCTACACTGCTGTGTCCCTAGAAGAGAAACCCTCTCTCTCCCTCTCTCCCTGTCTCTCTCTCACCCCTCTCTCACACACACACACCTTACACATGCAAAATAATGTTCATAAAGTTGTACATAAATAGCATTGTTATATAACTTCTTCTCCCATTTACCAATGTACTTAAAATGTTTTTTAAAGATTTAATTATTTTTATGTTATGTATATGAGCATTCTGCTTATGTGTATGTGTGTGCCTGGTGCCCATGGATGACAGGGAAGGTGTCAGATCCCCTGGAACTGGAGCTACAGTTAGCCCTGAGCTACCATGTGGGTGCTGGGCATGCAAATGGGGTATTCTATAAGAGCAGGAAGTGCTCTTGACCACTGAGCCATCTCTCGTCCCACTACCTGAAGCTTTTTTCACTCAGTATACAAGCTTCGTTCTAACAGATCCTTGCTAGTGCCTGCATGGCCTCCTACCACATAAGCAGCCATGATCGAATCAATTCCCAACCGGTGGCCTTTCAGATCATTTCCCCTTGTTTTGTTTTTTATTATTATTACAAATAACAAAGAACATAATTTTCTGAAGCCAGAAGGCATAGGCTCAAATGTGTGTGACAATGCTTTGCAGTTCATTATTGATAGAACTAATGAAAATAAATCTACCAATATTCAGCTGTCTTCTAAAATGTGTCTTGCATATTTTGTGTTTCTCTTAAATTTGCAGTTTCTTTCTTTAGCGAGGACTGGGGTTATACTTGCCCACCATGCATGAGAACTCAGGTTTTAAGATTTATTTATTTATTATATGTGAGTACACTGTAGCCATCTTCAGACACACAGAAGAGGGTGTCAGGTCTTATGGATGGTTGTGAGCCACCATATGGTTGCTAGGATTTGAACTCAAGACCTTTGGAAGAGCAGTCAGTGCTCTTAACCACTGAGCCATCTCTCCAGTCCCTAAAATTAATTTCTGTTATACAAAAATATTCACAAAATATAAAACCATTTTTATATTCAGGTGGCACATTAGCCAACTTAAGTATATGAAACTGTAGGTGGTTTTTTTTCCGCTTTAAAATTCATCCTTGCTGTGTGGTTTTAGGTGTTCAGGGCAGCAGGCAGGTTATCATGTAGGCCAGGCATGAATTCTCTACGTAACAGGATGACTATCAGCAAGAACAGGTGCTTGCTACCAAGCCTGGTGACCTGAGTCCTGTCCTTGGGAGTCGCATGATGGAAGGAGAGAAGCTGCTCCCATGTGTTGTCCCCTGACCCATATGTGTCTCAGAATTTGAGGGAGGTCAGCCCCCTTCCCATTAAAAAAAAAGTCATGCAATATCTTTTTAGTATATAAACTGTAGATAGGGCATTGCTTTGTTTCCCTGGCTGACATGGAACTCTGGAGCTCAGGCTAGCCATGGGGTTGTAGTATGGCCTCCTATGCCTCCTGCCTTCTGAATACTTGGATTTTAAGCATGTCTCCATGCTTAGCCTGCTATATGTTTTTATACATTACATTTATACAATTTCCTACTTACTTTTATATTTTTGGCACAGGGTATCCCTATGTAGTCGAGGCTGACCTCAGGCTTAAGATCCTCCTGGGCACTAGGATTACATGGTGTACTTACTCCTCTGTGTAGCTCTCAAACATTTCATGTTGTGCCCTTCGACCCATTTCCAGTTAACAGTGAGTCACATTGCACTGTTTTACTTATAACAATTTGCTTTTGTTGAAATCTTTAAGTTAGTAGCTTGCAGAAAGTAACATTTAAAAACTTCCCAGGGAATTTTTTTTTAAAAAAATCAACCTTAATTTGTTTAACCTTTCAGTTTAGTAAAAACTTTATGGGCTTGATCCCTACTTCCTTCCATCCCCACAAAACATTTTTACTGTATTTACTGGCACACAGTGAGATAAAGTGGGGGTGCCTAACCACCAATGAGACCATGTGTTTTCATGTAACCATTCCATGCACATAACGCTGAAGATCAAAAGCATCTGCTCTCAATGAGCATTCCGACATAACCAGAGAGCACCACATATCATGCCAGCCTCCCTATAATTCATCCACCTGCAACAAGGTTACAGTTAGATAACTGTCTATACTTTAGATCCTAATGTTCATACTAAAAAGAAGGCTGAGATCAGTAGCGGATGCATATAAAACCTTACCCAGGAGTAGGCTGATTTAACAAGTCCGAGCGAGGCCAGCCCTGTCTACATAGTTCCAAGACAATTGGGGCTACATTATGAGACCTTGTCTAAAAAATAGTGTCAAACTATGTAAACATAAGTAACTAATCAATTAAGTAATTAAAATATGAATCTAGGTACAGTAGCACATACCAGTAATCCCTGCCCTTGGAAGGCAGAGGCAGGATTGCTATAAGTTTCAGGACAGCTTGGGCTACGAAGTAAGATACTATCCAAACTTCCATCCAGCCATACACAGATACATACACAGACATACACAGGAACATGAACACACACACAAATACACACCTATTGTATTTAGCTTTTGGCGTATGTATGTGTGTGTGCCCACATTTGTGTGAGTGTAGGTACCCATGTATAATTGTGTGCGTGGAAGTCAGAGAATACCTCAGGTATCAGTCTTTTGCTTTTCACCTCTTTTCATACATTATCTCTTGGTTGTTAACCATTCTATATCCAGGCTAGCAGGCTTGCATGCCTTTATGAACTGTACTGTCTCCGTCTTTCAGCTCACTGTAAGAACACTAAGATTGCCAATATACATTATTGTATCTACCTTTTACACGGCTTTGGGCTATTCAAACTTAGGTCCTGACAATTGTATGGCAAGTGCTTTACCCACTGAACCATCTCCCTAGTCAGTCTGTCTGTCTGCCTGCCTGCTTCTGTCTCTCTGTGCATGTGTGTGTGAGTGTGCATGTACTTGTATTTAGCCCTTTGGGATGATTTTACCCTTCTAATAAAGAAATAAAAAGACTAAAGTTAGGGGATAGAGAGGTCGCTCAGCAATAAAGAGCACTGCTAGATGCTCTTTCAAAAGACAGGGATTCAATTCCTAGGATACAGCACCTCACAACCATCTCTTTAGTACCAGAGGGTTTGATGTACTCTTGCCTCCGTGGGTACTAGGCATACATATGGCATACAGATACATATGCAGGCAATATACCAGTACATGTAAATAACTATGTAATAAAAAAAGCAATAAAAATTGAAAAATATCTCAGTGTTTTTAAATATAAAAATGAACTCCAATGACTTTATTTCTAATCATTAAATGTCAAGAAAATGTATTGAATGGCTTTTCTTATTCTGGAAGTGTTTTCAAGTGGGAATACTTTATCTCATTAAGTAAACACCTGCAAAATATTGATTTGACAAGATGTCATTTCAAAGAGATTCTTCTTTTTTGGTTTTCTCTTTCCTTTGACTTTTGAGGAAGGTTCTCTCTCACTTAGGCCAAGCTGGTGTCCAGCACTCTGCAGTCAAGTATTACTCTAAACTCCTAATCCTGCTGCCCAGCTCCCACCCACCCAGGGCTTAGGAGTAAAGGGCCGGTGCAGCACCAGTCAAAGTTTCCTGTCATTGAAAGAGAAAATGAGGGTCCTGTCAGTGAATAATTTCTGCTAGGACACTAAGGCCTAGTCAATAATCCTAGCATTAAGCAGAAAGTCTAGGCTGGAAAAACTGCAGGACCACACCAGAGATAGCCCGTCCTGCCTTCTTAAAAAAAAAACATTTGAAGACAAGCACACTGCCACGGATTCACAAGCTTCAAGTCTCTTCCTTTTTGCCTTTAATTTACTTTTTTTTAGTTTTAACTTATTTTAATTTCATATGTGTACCATATTTACAAAATGTTTTTTTCTTCATTTGTGTTTGGGTTGGGACTTAGGGCATAAGTCAGGCTAGGCACACACTCTACTGCTCAACCCTTTCCCTGGCCTCTTTTCTGTTTGGACAGAGTCACATGGCCATCCTCCTGCTTCAGCCTCTAGCATGCTGGGATTACTAGCATGCACCACTGCTCCTAACTATACATTTCGGTTTCAGAGACAGCCCTTTGTTTTTCTATGGAAAATTTTCTCTCTCCTCTCTCCTAACAGGATTGGAGGACAACAATTACAAGTTCGGAGGAAGGAGGAATGGTGTCTGAAAGTTGGAGTTGAGGAGAGTGTCATTGTTGAAAGTATATAACATAACGATTCTCAGTATCTAAGCTGGAAGGAAATGAGGAATGGAGAGGGATTCAATTAATAGCCCCCAGGGGATATTATAATCTACTTAGTTTAATTAACTTCAACTTTAATGAGATTTTTTTTCAAAATAATATGAACAGCACACTAAGCTTGGCCTATTGCCAAAATGAATTTCTCTCCTCCTTCAAACTAATTAAATGAGAAAGGATATGGGAAAGTCATAGAAACAATAGTACATAATTGTTAAATTGTACTGGTATTATAAAGTATGGTACCTGCATTCTTTAAGTCTCTCTCCATATATATTGGAGATATATGGTATTTGGTACATTTCAAAGTCTAGGATGGCAATTTTCTACTCCTGCTACCTAAGGTAGGAGTTCTCCTTCCTTCCTTGAAGGCCAATGGCCAGTCTCTTGCTGTATATCAGGTAACGTGTTTCTCCAAGCTCCACTTTGCTGACTAAGTTTAATGTTGTTATCGTGTTAGTGTTAGCTGCAGCTCTATGACTCAAGTTGGAAGTGTAAGAAGGCTTTAAGAGGCTATAAAATCAACACTACCTGGTTGACTTGACTGCTCAAAAAATACACTTTCAGTTAAGTGTTCCTTTATTCTCTTCTCCTCCTCTTCCTTTTGCTGTTCTTTTGCAGATGGCAGAAGAGTGGCAATAACCTCTTTCCTTCCCAAGGCCTTCCTCTGGCTTTGTTCCGAAACCTGAAGGCGGAATTTGTCTATCACACCATAGTGACAGGATCGAACATCTCTATGACGAATCACACTGAAAACAACACAATAATAAAAATAAAATAATGATAACGGCAACAAATAATGATAATAGCAGCAAAATCTGTTTAGGTTTCTGGGGCCAAACAAGCAGAAAACATCAAAATATTCCAATTGGGTAAAAATAATCATGCTGACTATAACCAAAAACTAAAAATTTGCTTAGGACACTGAGGGAAAAATTATCTTATAGCCTAAGAGAGAAAATGAACAACTGTGAAATATTAGATGAATACATACAATAAAAATTTTTCTGTGTGGACATGGCTGAGGATTGAACCCAGGGCCTCAAGCATCTAAACAAGCGAGCAGTCTACTATTGACTTATGGCTCTGGTCCAGAATCGAAGTCTTTGGTAAAAGAATGATAAAGAAAATTGTCAGCCAGGCGGTGGTGGCGCACACCTTTAGTCCCAGCACTTGGGAGGCAGAGGCAGGCAGATTTCTGAGTTCAAGGCCAGCCTGGTCTACAAAGTGAGTTCCAGGGCAGCCAGGGGTACACAGAAAAATCCTGTCTCAAAAAGAAAATTGCCTTTGGCAGTGAATTCTTTCCTATACATCTGTTAAAGATTTCTTTTCTAAATTGAAACACATAAAATAGTTTCTTCCTCACAGATATGTAATAAATTCATATTGTTATTTGTTACTGAAGTAAGAAATCTCCACTTTACTATGCCTAATTCTTCTTAGGAAATATAAAACAGTTAGGTTAGGTCAAGGGTAATACATTTATTTGTTAAGACTGCATTTCTTTGGAATAGTCCTTGCTTACTGTGTACTGGATGACAACCCAAAGAAATGTGCAAAAGCCTGTTCTTAAAAGACATATAATCTATGGCAGTGACTCTCATCCTTCCTAATGCTGGGACCCTTCACTGCGACTCAGTTCCTTATGTTGTGCTCACCTCTAACCATAACATTCATTGCTACTGATTTTTGCTACTGCTTTAAATCATAATGGGAATTTTTTTTAGAGATAGAGGTTTGCCAAAGAGGCTGTGACCCATAGGCTGAGAACCCCTGGTCTATGGCTTTGGGCTGAGGAAAAAATAACTCTGCTTCTCACAGAAAACTTTGACAAATATGGCTGGCTTGGTAGCTTAAATTAAGGGCTGGCCAGTGGATTCATCTGGTCAGCCCCAGTTCTAAAGTAAAAATTAAATATGAACAGCTTGAGCAAACAACCGTTTATCTGACACTCTAAAATGAAATTATCTGGAAGCACTCAGATAACCTTTTACAGATGAGTAGTTACACACACTTGCTTCCTGTTTAGATTCAATTCCAGGCTCATTAGCTGAATCATTTCAGATGATCTTACACTGTTGTTGTTCTAGAATGTAGAATTGTCTCACAAATGTCTCTATAATAGCAGGATGCCTCAAAGAAAGCTAAATTCTCTATCACAGCTGGAGAAATTTAAAGGAATAAGTCAGAACTTGACCAGATACATCACTGTCTGTATAAGAACAATGGGGGATTATTTTCTTAAAAAAATCCTGGCACAAATTGTTTTAAGTATTTGATTGCTGTATTCTTTCAGAAACTTTCAGATTTTGATAGATGTTGAGCCACAAATCAAGAAGCATAGAAAGACCTGCTTAGGAGTAGCTTTGAGAAGGGAGCACTTTAGAGTTAAAACATACATATGCACCGAGAGTGCAGTACCAGGACGGGCGCCGACTTACATATCCACACAGCACTGTGGCTTCACTGCGCCTGCAGCATCAACGACAACATATTTATTTGGAGTCGTACATAAAACTGAAAGAAAGAGTCACAATGTCCATTAGTGTGATTAAATCAGAAATTAGTAGGAACAAGTCAAAACTTCATAAGCTAGGAGACTCACCTTTGAACTTTAAGGCAAACTCATAAGGATTGTACAGAGTCAACACTTGCTTATGTGTTGACTGATCATCTGCATAAAATATTAGCTCCGTGGGAAACACAAAGACAGGAAGATTCCCTTCCACTAACTCTGGTTGTCTTTTTTGTTGATGCATTGGCACTGAATCCCCCTTGCTGCAGCTTCTGTCTTTACAGTCTCAAATCTATTTTGGACTTTCTTAGATTCAGTTAAAAACTCCAAAGCATTTTGGCAATCTAGAAATGAGAAAAAGAAACTGCATGATACTGATTTTTTTTTTCAGAAATCTATAGTCACTCCACAAAAACAAACAAAGCATATTTAACTTAGCAAGACAGCTAAGTGGGAGCAGATGCTTGGTTTCAGGCCAGGTCTGATGACCCACATTCCACCCCCGAGTCCCACAGGGTGGAAAGCAATAACCAATGGGCCAGGCAAGCTGTCCTGACTCCCACACACTCACGGTGGCACACTCACATGAACATATATATGAAAACATGCACACACCGACACAGAGAGAGACAAAGACAGAAACAGGCAGAGACAGAGAAAGAATGACTGACAGAAAGAAGGAAGGAAAGAAAGAAGGAAGGAATGAGCAAACAAACAAACAAATAAAAGTAGTCTGGGTGTGGTGGCACAGGACTTTAATCCAACACTAAGAAGGAAGAAGAAGCAGGTACATCTTTTGTGAGTTCCACACCAGCCAAGGCTACATAGCTGTGCGCCATCACAGCAGTGGAAATATGAGGAAGATGTTTCCCCGCCCCCTACGGAAGCATCAAGACATCTAGGAGGTAAAAGAATGATACTCACTAAGAAATCCTCAGTTTTCTTTGAAAATTTGAAATCACTAAGTGCTCTTTGGCACACGTGGCACCATTCCTCCACTTGAATGTCAAGTTACAGAGTCTTCATGAGAGCTGGGCCTTTTCCAACTTTGGAGGCTTTTTTGGATTCCTTCTGGGGTTCTTGAATGTGTTCCAGGTAGTTGTAGCTGGCAGAAGTCTGCCTGTTCTAACGTGATGTTTCTGTTTTTATTTCCTAACCTCACTGTAATCAATATTCTTATTTAGCAAACCTCCTAAAAGTAACAACAATACAGGGACTAAGGATGTGGCTCCATTGCTGGAGTGCCTGCCTAGCATGCACAGAACACTGGGTTCAATTCCCAGCACTGCATAAAACATACCATAGAGACATTGCCTATAATCCCAGTGTTCAAGAGGCAGAGGCAAGAAGATTAAATCATCTTTTGCTCCATAGCAAGTTTGAGACCAACATTAGTGACATGAGACTATGCTTCCGAAAAAGAACAAAATTAAAAATATAACATCAAAGGCTCAATCCCCAGAAACCATGCCCCCCAAAAATGCAAAATTGCGCTAGGCATGGTGGTGGAAACTTGTGGTACTTGGGAGCCTAAGGGGAGAGGACTGTTTGGAAGTTCGAAGGTCATTTGTGAATCATACTGAAGCTCTTTAAAACCAACCAACTCCAACAAAGTGAGAAATCTACCACAGAAGATGTTTAGTATCCACTCTGTACAACATACTTTTAAAGTAGGCTCTAAACCGTTATGTGAGTTCCCTATACATTTTAAAGGAAATATAACCAAGGAATCCATTATTTAGTTTTATCAGCTGCCAGGGCTCTGATCCTTTCAGAACTTTCACCAAAATAGGATGTAATAAATACTGTCATATGTAAAAATGTAGCTGGAACTCACGCACAGGCCCTGCCATCAAGACATTCAACTCCAAACTGGGGTGTGGTGGTTCACTCCTTTAATCTCAGCACTCAGAGGGCACAAGCAGGTGGTTCTCTGATTTGGGGGCTAGCCTGGACTACATAGCAAGTTCTAGGCCAGTCAGGGCTAGATAAAACCCTGTCTTAAAAACAATTTTTTTAAAAAAGGAAGGAAATAATAAAAGAATTTTAACTCTGGAGGTAAGGAATTTTCTTGTATACCTGTAAGTCTCAGGCTTTTGAAGGTTGAAGCAAGAGAATCCACAATTGGAAGCTATCCTGTGCTATATCACAAGACCCTGCCTCGAAAAAAGAAAACCAGAAAAGTGTGCACATGAGCATTAGGAGAAGGCTATGCAGACCTAGAGTGCTGCATATGTGAAGGCATGGAAATCTGAAGGCACAAAAACCCAGGCTGCCTCAGATAATCTATCCACTATTTTGGAGCATGACAATGTTGGATTTGTTCCTGAGCTTGGTTTTCAATAAGCTAACTGATCTGTTGACATTTTCATGAGTAACAATATCTAATGTTTGTATAATTCATAACAGATTACCCAGACTTACATTAATTACATAGACTGAGTGATTGATTGGACTATATAAGTGCTAAGTGTTCCCTTTTATTATTGGTGGTAGTGGTGTTTAATTATGAATGGATCAGACTGAAACAGACAAGCAAACAAACATCCAAACAATATCATCAAGTTTCCTGTCTTCTAGACCAGTATTCTTTCCAGTATACAAAAATATTTCCACAAGAGAAAGAATATTGAGAGAAGCATCTGACTTCAGTTATTCTAATTTAACACATTTTCTCTGATTTATTTTTCATTCTTGTCCATTCTTCTCTGCCATTCTCCCCAGATCCTTCGACCTTTTTTCTTGACAGGATATCTGGTAAATCTGTTCTCAATAGCACAGCAGCTCTGCGTCAGCCTCCCAAGTACTGAGCCTCCAGGAGTAAGCCACTACACAGGGCTTTGACTTCCTTATTTTTTTGTTCTAAAGTTACACATATTTCTATTTGGATAATTCTTAGAAGTTTGCTATATATTTTTAAAAAAACAAACAGGAAGTCAGACAATGGTGGCGCATGCCTTTAATCCTAGCACTTGGGAGGCAGAGGCAGGCGGATTTCTGAGTTCGAGGCCAGCCTAGTCTACAGGGTGAGTTTCAAGACAGCTGGGGATACACACAGAGAAACCCTGTCTCGAAAACCAAAAAAACAAACAAACAAACAAACAAACAAAAACAAAAAACAAAACAAAAAAAACCCCAAAACCCCAAAAACAACAACAACAACAACAAAACCAAAACCAAAAAAACCCAAACAAACACGAAGCTCTATAATTTGATTCTTTTTTTTCCCCCTTTCTGCCTGAGGACTGGTTTCTTTTTTTTTTAAATTTTATTTTCTATATTCTTTGTTTACATTCCAAATGATTTCCCCTTTCCCGGTTCCCCCCTCCCCATAAGTCCCATAAGCCCTTTTCTTTCCACCCATTTTCCAGCCACCCCCCTCTTCCATTTCTCTGTCCTGGTAATCCCCTACAATGCTGCATCAAGACTTTCCAGTACCAGGGCCCTCTCCTAAGAAACTTGGTGCCCTGGTGGCTCACACCTTTAACCCAATCACTTGGGAGGAGGAGGCAGGTGGATTTCTGAGTTTGAGACCAGCCTGGTCTACAGAGTTGAGTTCCAGGACAGCCAGGGCTACACAGAGAAACCCTGTCTCAAAAAACCAACCAACCAACCAAACAAACAAACAAACAAGCAAGCAAAAAACAAAAAAGAAACTTGGCTATTAATCTAAATTTGACATCATTAAGTGAAATGCTGTGACTCAATTGCAAAACTTGGTTCTGAGGGAAGGGAAGGTTAAAGGTAGCAGCTCTGATTTATAGAGGACATAATCAATAAGTATTGGCCACACTGGGGGCCATCTAGAAAACAATAAAGCTGAATTTAAGTGTTTACTTCCTAAATCTTGGCCAGCTCCAAACAGATGAAAAACTTTGAATGTTAAAGGGGGAAAGAAAAGCTTCCAAAACAGAAGAAACCATAGAAAAAATTTTAAAACTGGATGGTGGTGGTACACGCCTTTAGTCCCAGCACTCTGGCAGACAGAGGCAGGCAGATTTCTATGTTCGAGGCCAGCCTGCTCTATAGAGTGAGTTCCAGGACAGCCAGGGCTACACAGAGAAACCCTGTCTTGAAAAAAAAAAGAAATTTTTTTTGAAAATCCTCTCAGGCTAACAGTGACATAAAACTAAATCCCAGGAGTATTGACAAATTTAGCTACATGAAGTAAATACACAGAACTGGCCTGCAATCTAAGCACCTGGGAAATAGAGGCAAGAGGGTCAGAAGTTCAAACTTAGCCTTAGGTATACAGCAATTTTGAGACCAACCTATCAGCCTGCACTACATGAGAGCTTGTCACACACAAACAAGCAAATTATTTTTATAGGAAAGGGTAAACTTAGCTTACAAAAGGATATTTAACCTCACAAGAGAAATATAAACTAAAGCCACGCTAGGATACATTTTAAAGGATATCAGACTCCTGATGGGGATATAGAGTGGACTAGTATCCTGCCAGGATGAGATGCTCATATCCTCAGGGTCACAGATTTTACATTTAGAATATTTCTGGAACATGCACCACCATCATCGCCCTTCTCTGCCACCACCACTGAGTGTGAAGTTACATGTGTGAACTTTTATATGCGAAAGCTTTTATAGGAAGTGCTGAGGAGTAAAGGAAATGATTTGTGTGAAGCTTGCTGAAAAGACCTTGGTACTCAATACAAGCCAGCTGTTCATAGCAAAAGAATGGAAACAGTCCAACTCTCCAGTAATAGGGGATTTATTAAAGTATGGCAAACCCATTCTTTGGGATACAAGATACCAGTCAAAACAATCGAGAACGCTCTTTATGTAGCTGGACATGAATAGAGCCTCTCAATGAAAAATAAAGCTGGAGCTGCTGGCATAGGCCAAGGCCAATAACCCCAGCTACTTAGGAAGTTAGAACAGGATGATATCCAATTCAAGATATGCCTAGATACTTAGACTGTATCAAAACAAAAGTGGACTGGGCTATAGGCTAGCGAAACAACACTTGCTTAGCATGTGTGCAGGTTCAGGCCCTGGTAAGAACTAAGGCTATCGCCAGAAACCAAAAGTTGTGGGCTGAGGATGAAGTGCAATAGTAGGGTCCAGGTTCAATTCCCAGCATGGTTTTCCCCATTCCAAAACAAAACTGAGAAAAGCAAGGAGCCCTTTGTGAAGCACGTACTCTTATCCCTTGTATGAAAAGGAAAGATAAAAGCACAAAGGAAGCCCGGCGTGGTGGCGCACACCTTTAATCCCAGCACTTGGAAGGCAGAGGCGGGTGGATTTCTGAGTTCGAGGCCAGCATGGTCTACAGAGTGAGTTCCAGGACAGCCAGGGCTATACAGAGAAACCCTGTCTTGAAAAA
Organism: Apodemus sylvaticus; assembly: GCF_947179515.1. Taxonomy (NCBI): domain Eukaryota; kingdom Metazoa; phylum Chordata; class Mammalia; order Rodentia; family Muridae; genus Apodemus; species Apodemus sylvaticus. The sequence continues at coordinate 132,723,127 of NC_067495.1, forward strand.
CAAACAAACAAACAAACAAACAAACAAACAAGCCAAGCAGGAAGGAAAGATACCCTGGGGTGCAATGAGCCAAGTCTGTATTTCAGAGTCTGAGGCAAGATGAGGCATTCAAAGCCAGCCTCAGCTACACAAGGAGTTCCAGACCAGCATGGGTTACATGACAACCTACCTCAAACAAATACATAAACATACTAAAACACATACTTTTCAAGCCCTTTAAGCTAGGCAAAGGCCATCCCAGCAGGGAAACTAAGGCAGCAGGTCTACAAAATGAGACTATCTCAAACAAAAATGGAACATGAGGTGGCTCACACATCTTACTATGAAGTCAAAAATAACCATGCAGACAAGTGCCAAGCTTGTTCTATCTTTAAGGAGAGTTTAGTCGGCATAGGTCAGAGTAGGAATTTTATTAGCTTGGAATAAAGGCTTAGAGGACAGTTTTATCCTTTGCATCCTGAGGCTTTCGTTCTCTTTGAGAGTTAAAGACATACTTCTTGCCCCATGAATCACAAACAGGCCACGTCCCAGTCAACATTAAAAAGGGTTTAATTGCTTTTGAGCAGTTTGCTGTTTCTTTTCATTATCCTTTTCCCCATTCATCACTTATGCTGGCTAAGATAGAAGTTGTCTCCTGAACTCCAACCAGGACTGACAAGGGAAGGATTAGCACCAGGTCAGCAGGGTAGCATTAGCATTGACAACAAACTTCCAGAAGCACAACACCCACCTGTGATTGCTGGGTTTTCAGGAGACTAACATTTTTGTCTTTGCCCTGCTTCATATTACAAAATAAGTAAGTGTAAAAAACCCAGGGGAAAGATTATATACTAAGCTGGTGTAAAAAAATAAAAAGAACAACAACAAAATCCTTAGGGCAGATCAGTTTTATGAAGTGGTTGTCCAAAAGTCTAGTGTGCATCAAGTCATGTTAGCATCTCACAGATAAAGAAAGCAGGCCCAGGTTAAGACATTAATATATTGTCTACTCACATTCTTTTGTAGTATTTATCTCCTCAGCCCTACCCCTGTAATTCTGTTGTGTGTGCCTTAGTTTCAAGTAGCCTGACCCTAACAAACTTTAAATTTGTTAGCATTATTGTTTCATTTTCCTGTGCTGGATATTGAACCCAGGGCCTTGTATATGAACTGTATTTATGTGACAGTGTCTCACATAGCCCAGGATAGCCTTTAAGTCCTAATCTTCCTTCCTCTCCCTCTCAGGTGCTACAATTACAGGTTGTGCTACAATGCCTGGCACCATGATGGATGTTCTCACTGTCCTAATACCATATTATTCTCTTGTTTTACATTCATGATAAGCCCAAATTCAGGGCAGGCACTTGGAAGACACTGAACTCATTAGTTTTCCTCCAGTTCTTTCATCAGTGAGCATGCATACTCCCCATGGGTGAATGTGCTGTTTCCATAAAAGGATCTAAAGGTTACTGCATACAGATAGGTGGCTGCTGGCCATAGGCTAGGATGAGAGGAGGGATGATGGGATCACCATTCCCAGCCTCTCTTCTCTCCCTGCCTTCTGCTTCTCTTCCATATCTTCTGAGTCAATCTGGGCTTTGAAGGATAAGACTCTGGGATGAGTAGGGGAGTTTCTATAGACTTCAACACTATATATAGATTTAGAACAGCAGAACTATTACTTAGCTAAAGTATATTCTTCCCCCTCCCCCTTTCCTATAGGAAAATGGAGCCTATAAGAAGGGAATAATAAGTAGGTCCTTCTGGATTCTTGTACTAACTACTATGGTTCAAATTTTAAAGAGTTAAGAATGGGGCTAGAGAGAGATGACTCACAGGTTAAGAACACCCGTTACTCTTGCAGGACCCCAGTTCAGTTCCCAGCACCTACATCCAGTGGCTCAAGACAACCTGTAATTCCAGTCATCATGAGATCCAATGTTCTCTTCTGGCTTCTATAGGCACCAGCACACATGTAGTGTACATACAATCAGGCACACACAAATGTCTAAAAGTACAGCTAAGTCTTGTTCAAAGTTTAGCCTCCACAGGAATTACTGACTTGTCTTTTTAGCCACAGAGGGCCAGCTACAGAAACTCTGTATCTCTGCTTTAGCTATTGTTTGTCAGCCCCACCCTTTTTTATCTCAGTGCAGGAGCTATCTTAGCCCTTCACCACTGGGTACAGACTTTGCTAAAAAGCCAAGAAAATGCAAATTAGGTAAAAGCAATACATTTTACTGCTTTAGACTCTAGTATAAAAGCACTTTCTCCTTCATGTTGAAAACCTAGCAACAAAGTATGAATTCTAGTACCATCTACTAGCGTTCTTAATGGTTGATGACCTAGGCCACAAATAATGTTCATAATGTTCATTTTATATTTTAATGTCCATTACTCAAAAATGGGTAACTTTTTTTTAGTTTTTTTGGCATGTGTTATCTTTCTGGTGGAGCTGACTACTACCAAACATGCAGAGTGATAACCCAATCCACATTCAAAAATGGACACCCTAGCCAGGAGCAATGGGATGGGTCTATAATTCTAGCATCTTAGGAAGCTGGGATTGGAAGACCACAGGTTCTGGACTACATAGCAAGGACCCATATCAAAGTAAAATTAGTGCCTAGGCATGGTGTATAATGCCTATAATCCCAGAACTTGAGATGCACAGACAAGTAAAACTCCATGGGCTCAAGGCTACCCTGGTCTACAGAGATGTTCAGGCCAACCAAGGCTACAAAGTAAGATCCTGTCTCAAAAATAAGTAAAATTAGTGATATAAACTTATAGGCCAAACACTAAGGCTGAGGGAGAAGAATGGTGAGGTCAAGGCTAATGCTATATAGTGAGTTCCCTGGACTATATTGAAACCCTGTCTCAAAACAGCAAAGATATATATATATATATATATATATATATATATATATATATATATATATATATATACATATATATATATACACATACATACATACATATATACATGCAAACAAAACCTTTAAAAGGGATGGGGGTATAGCTTGGTGGTAGAGAACTTACCTAGCATGCATAAAACACTAGACATGATCAAGTACCACACAAAAAGGAATGTCTTAGAGAAATGTCTTTTTATAACTCTATGGTTGGATGTGGTCGCACACACCTGCAATCCCAGCACTTGGTAGATATATATAGGTGGGTTACTACAAGTTTGTGGTCAGCCTGGTCTACACCCAGTTACATAGCAAGACCCTGTCTCAAACAAACAAAAAAAGCCAAACAAACAACAAAAATACAAAAAACTGCTGGGTATGATAATATACTACTCTAATTACAGAACTCAGGAGGCAAAGACAAGCAGCTTTATATTACTTAGAGAGCAGCATGGTCTACACAGTGTGTTCTAGGTCAGTCAAGCCTATATTGTAAAATCCTATTTCAAAACAACAACAAAAAAAGAAAACCACACACACACACACACACACACACACACACACACACACACACACCAGGAACTATGGAAAAGATCAAACACTGTTTTCATCCTTCAGAATCCTGGCCTAGCCAAAAAAAAATACCATAACAAGTATAGAATATGAGGACATACATTGAAATGTCTGTTGATAAAGTGGGTTTTTTTTGGAGCATAAAATGGCAGCCTACACCAGGAGTGGAAGGTGGTGAATTGCCAAAAGAATGTGCAGAGGCATAAAATGGGATACCCACAGTGAATGTTGGCACTGCACATGATTTAAATGTGTATGGGCAGAGTAACAAGTAAGACTGGGAAGGTAAGTTGGAGGTAGATTATAGAAGGCCATAAACTAATTTTCATATGCTTGGAGTTTGTCAGAAATATTTCTTAGTTCTTGCCCTAGAACTATTGAATCTGGAATGGTAGGAGTAGGGTCTGGTCCTGTTTTTAGCAAGCTATCTGGGTAATACTCAGATTCACCAACTTCCAGAGAGCTACTGATGCAGGAAATGTGAAACCTCTGAAGGATTTTAAGGAGCAGAGACTGATCTGATGAGTTTGGAGGTGATGAGTTTTGGAGCTGAGTGGTGGCCACTGACTCTCTAACACCTGACTCCAAGGTACTTACAAGGAAAAAAAAAACTGTTGGTGTGAGAAGATGATGTAAGCAGAAGCTCAGGCAGTAGGAATGGAGTCAGATGTAAGAGATGTTTTAAGTGACCAAAGGTCAGTCAGGTGACTAAAGTACACTCATATAAACGTGTCACTGCAGTGGATTTTACATAAAAGCTGTTGTCCTGTTGAATCTGTCAATCAATCCCCAGAAAAAGGGAGGAGAGCAATTTCTATGTGCTTCTTTAAAGTCAAGAGCAAAGGTTGTCTTAGTTTGTACATGACCCTTCTGGTATACTTGGTTTTTCTGTCTTTCACTGTAAGCCAGTATGTTGGCATTAACATATTAACATATCTTCTGTGAGTTTAGTTGGTGAGGACCAATTTCTGAGACTGATGGTATCAGGATGTGCTGCACAAACAAGTTCTGAACCTGAAAAAGCTGGAAGCCAAGCACTGGTTCAGGTGATCAAAGCCAGGCACAGTCAATGTGAGGTCACCCACCTCCTTCCTAATTTTGTCACTAAAATTGCAGAACCTGCTTAATTCTGGAAGAAGTTTGAACCAAACTGAAAGAATTAGACTTTGGGTTACACCCTGAAGGTCAAGAAAGCCTAGCAGAGCTGTTACTTCTAATTTGGGAGGTATGATTTAGCTGGGGCCATCTTCAATTACCTGATGAAAAGCAAGACAGGTACAGGTCAACCAAAATGACTAATTTACCTCCTAAGAAACTTTTTGCTTTGAGTTAAAGTTTCAGTATGTAACTCAGATACTCTGGTACTCACAACATAGACTAGGCTGGCCCCCAAATCACATAGATTGCCTGCCACAAGACTCTTCCAGGATACAACTTGTATTTCTATTATGATTCTAGATTTACTTACAAGATCTATTTGGCCAACATATTTGTCCAAAATTAGCTATCTTCCAAAAACTGCATACTTTATAGGCATGGTGCCTCGCCCCTGTATTCCTAACATTTGGATGCCTATAACAGACAAGCTATCTAGAATTTGAAGCAGGCTTGGGCTACACAATGAGTTCCAGGCTAGCCAAGGACTCATAGTAAGACTTTCTCAACTCTTTCCCCCACCCCCATCCAAACTGTATACTTTTAGGTAACCTGAGAGCTACAGAGGTCCACAGAGATTAAAACAAAGTCTCATACTAAAGATGAGGAAATTGAGGACATTTAAGAAATAAATCACCTAATATATTTATTAGGCCAGGCAGTGGTGGCACACACCTTTAATCCCAGCATTTGGGAGGCAGAGGCAGGTGGATCTCTGAGTTCAAGGCCAATCTGGTCTACAGAGTGAGTTCCAGGATAGTCAGGGAACCCTGTCTCAAAACATATATATAGTAAGTAAAGATTCTCCAGACAGTTAAGGGATGACAAGACAGCCTTTAGAACATCACTCATCTTTTCTGCTAGCTTTTAAGCTTTTGGGAAAGATTAAAATATTCTCAATTTTCTATCTTAAACCTTTTGTGTGTGCATGCATGTGTGTGTGTATATATATATATATGTGTGTGTGTGTGTGTGTGTGTGTGTGTGTGTGTGTGTGTGTGTGTGCATGTATGTTTCTGAGACAAAGTTCCTCTGTTATGTAGATCTGGCTGTCCGGGAACTCATATGTAGAACTCCTGGGAGACAATCCAGCTTATCTTCAACCATTTTTTAAAGATGGGAGGAGACATCTCACTACGTAGGTCTGGCTGACCTAGAACTCTATTAAGACCAGGCCGGCCTAGAATTCACAGAAATTCACCTTCCTACTTCTGCCACCTGAGTGCTGGGATTAAAGGACTATGCCAGTACACTCAGCCCATAAATGTCTTTATTAGGCTTAAGGAAGGAATGGGATGGGTTTCGTAGTTTCTTGTTTTATGTTTTCAGACAGTGGATTTGCATGTAAATCATCTATGAGAAAAAATATAAAATATCTGAGAATAAATATGTCTTTGCCTATAAAGGGATTATTACTTTACAGGAAAATATTGCACATTACACTCAAGTGTGTACTACATGTAAAAGAGATCTATCAGAATTTGAAAAATTCTAAAATTTCAAGTATCCTGTCACATCAGGAAACCTCTGTTGCATTGTAAGTTCTACATATCCTTCAGAAACCAGTTTAATCTCACATCCTGTTTGAGAATATAGACTGAACAACTTTAAAGACACATTTGATCATGTTTCCTGTTCTCCACAAACTTACCACCAATCTGTACCAAATATATGAAATATATGTGTAATTGAAAAGCTGGCTGTCTACTCCTTACTCAATTTCCTGGATGTAGTATTTTATAGACAAAGAGATTTCCTAATACTTACAGGAAGTGTGGACAAGATTTGCGTCACTAAGAATGTATTAAATCCCATGTCTGTGTCTTTCCCAAAAGAGTAGACTTTCTCCTGTCTGGAATTCACATGAAAAACAAAAAAGGGTTCCAAAAGAACTGGACTGCCTTTTAGGCAAAATTTAGGAACTTGAACTTTTCACGGTTACTTTCTCTTAGAATTTCCTTAAAGGACACAATTTCAGGGCCCTTTGCACTTCTTATTTGCCCTGTGAAGTTTCCTTCCATTCTACTGGGACAGCAATGCTACTTCAGTGAAAGAAAGACAAATGTCAGTTACTTTCCCCAGAGGGAATCAGCAGAAGATTAAGGGTTGAGGTCTAGGGAGGGGCTAAAACCTTCCTCCCTAAGACTTCAGCCCCACCTGCTTGGGGCCCAGCCTTTACAGCTTGATCACCACACTACCCGGCTTCATGTGAAACTGGTCATGTGAGCCTGTTTACAGCTGAGCAGCTGGTGCAACCATCAGGATCTGTGCAGAAGTCCGGGGAGGGGTAAGGATACAGGCCACTTACCTTTCTCCCCAATTTAATTCCAAGAAGATACTTGCTTCGACCACCACCCTCCCTCCCAGTTTCTCCACTTTCCTTCATGTCCCTTCAGGCAAAGCCATCCTGGGACGCCTGACTCCAGCCGCCCCCCGCCCCGTTTCCGTCCAGTTGCTCGCGGGGGGAACCGGCTGAACTGCAGGAAGGGCGAGGACAGGGTCACCCCGAACTGGGTAGTCGACTGACTTCCCTCCCACAACCCTCCAGGCAATGTCCGCCAAAGAGTTGTCCCCAGAGCTGCATCCCCAAGGCAACTGAACTCTTGTCAGGCAGGCAGCGGGAGGCTTCGGGAGGCTGCCTTCACCCAGGCAGGGGCAGCCACACTACTCTGCTAGCCCTGGAGACCCTGCGGAAGGGTCACCAACAGTCCGAGACCAGTGGACCCACTGCCCGGTCCCCGCCACCCACCTCAGTCCGGCACTGAACTGCTGTCAGTCACACAGAGTCAAGCTCGGGCTACGGGTACTGGGCATTGTCTACACCGGGGTGGGGGTGGGGGTCTCAGCCATGTAAGTTCCACGTCTTCCCCTCAAGTCAGAGGAAGTGGGTGACGGGACATTGAGGGACTCTCACCTCAGCAACACTGGCTCCTCGGTAAGCAGCTGCGACTGCTCCCGGCTCCTTTGTCAGAGTCTACAGACTGCACTGCCTGCTGGGATATGGGAGGACTCGACTGCCACCTCTCCCCGCCCAGGAGGATGAGTCGCAACTGGGGGGGGGGGTGGGTGAGAAGAGGGAGGAAAGGCGGGCCTGGGGGCGGAGTCTAACCGGGGGCGGGGCTTCTGTGTTGCCACCTGGCTTCTGGGGTTTCTTCCTCCTCAATGCTTCAAACTACTTCCTTTGTCCTGTGGCCGCCCCTTCTTTTCCTCCGCCCACCCCTCACCAGCTCCCAGAGGATTAGAGGCTTTCTCTGAGTGCAATCTCTTTGCACTCATTTGGTGGTGACCTTTGACATCTTCACTCCTCTCCCCAGCTCAGAATGCATTCAATGAATACCCAAGGCTAGTGAGGCTTCCTCTGAGACACATCTTAAGGACCAGCCCTCTTTCTCCACTCAGTCATCAGCAAAACAGACTGTTTAGGATTTGTTCATGCTGCTACAGTAGCTTCCTATTTGGAGTCATTCTTTCTACTGTTACTTTGTCTAAACTATTGCCCAGACAGCAATCCGGTTGGATTAGTCTAAAATATATAGTGACCCTGCTGTTTTACTTAAAGCCTTTCAAGCCTGGCATGGTGGAACAAGACTATAATCCCAGTGTTCAAAGGCTGAGGCAGGAGGATTCTGAGTTAAGACCAATTTGAGTTACAAAGTGACAACTGACTTGTAAAGGGAATGTCTCTATTCTCAGTAAGGTCTGTGGTCTCTTAGAGTCTTTCAGGCAGGTATACTGCTGCAGGGCTTTAATCTCAGCACTTGGAAGGAGAAGCAGTCGATCTCTGAGACTGGGGCCAGCCTGGTTACATATGAGACTTCATCTCAACACCAAGCAAATAACAAATGAGAGAGAAAAGACTTTCAGCTAAGAAGGATGTGCAACTGTTGTAAGCCAAGCACCAAAGGGGCAAAGTCTGGAAGATCCCAAGGACTGCATATCAAAGCAGCCTAGTCTGCCTAGCAAGACCCAGTGTGTTGGATAGAAGGTAGCCAGGGCTGCATAGAGAAAGCTGTCTCTTAGGCTCTTTTCTCAAAAAAGAAAAATTAATGACCTGAAAAACACTTCAAAATTCAAACTTAATTATGTTCAAAAAGGAAGAATAAGGTGCAAGAGTCCCCTCTCTACAAGTATAAGACCCCCAAACTTCTTCCTGGTTGCTCTATGCATTCAATGGTCCATAACAGTAGATAGCACTAGGGCCCTAGGCTCAGATACCTTTACTCAGACTCTGTGCAATGCTCTTATCTGTCATTTGAACACCTATCTTTCAGGATCCAGGGGAAATGTCACTTTACCAACTAACCTTTCAGAATCATCCATAAGAACGTCATGTCTTATTTGTTTGTCTGAAATGTGGCCTGACTATAGCACTAGCTGCTCTGACACTCGTTATGTAGGCCAAGATGGTTTTAACTTGCAGTGATCCTCGTGTCTCTATCATGCTGGGATTACAGGCATGTACCACCAAGTCTACCAGATGCTTCCATAAAAACTATTGACTCCTACTCGGCCAGCAAAGAACACTGCTAATTCTGTTTTGTAATTCTTCCTGATATAGGTAACCATGTTCTTTTCCCCCACAACAGGCCATAGATGCCTGCATCATGCCCCTTCTACAACAGATTCGGATACAATTTAATTAAATGTCATACTTTCCCTCTATTGCATCAGAAATCCTAAGTAGGCCCAGAAAGGACTCCAAGCAAGGCTTCATATGATAAGTCACCCTTTCTTCACTAGCACATCTCTCTATCTTGACCTGGCCAAGGGTTTTTGCAAACTGGTTAGGCAGCCGAACATTGCAAAAGGACCAAAGCCTGTACTCCTCTTGCAGGTCAGACTGGTTTGTGGCAAAATATGTGGTTGTGGAAAGACATAACTGATAGAGCTCACATGAGAATCCAGTGTAGAAAAGTATATGGGGCCACAGACATTGATTGAAACAGATATACTACTTTTGGGGGGGGGCTTTTTGATTCCTATTGGTTCATGCCCCTTATCATTTCAAACCTTATGCATTGACAAAGTCTTTTGCAAAAGTGGGCAGGGAGATGTGCTGAGGGGAAGCCAGAATATGATGAAAATTCTGCAGCCACCCACAGAACAAAGAAAAAGCCTTGCATTTGTAAACTTTAGAAGTTAAATGATCAGCCAGGTGGTGGTGGTGCACATCTTTAACCCCAGCACTTGGGAGGCAGAGGCAGGCAGATTTTTGAGTTCGGGGCCAGCCTGATCTACATAGTGAGTTCCAGCACAGCCGGAGCTACACAGAAAAAGCCTGTCTCAAAAAACAAAAAACAAACAAACAAACAAAAACAAAACAAAAAAAAGGTGAATGGTCTCTGAGTTTAGAGGTAGGGATCGCTAATGGTAGCAGATTAGTGAAGTATATTAGTCAAGGTTCTCTGGAGACACAGAACTTATGGAATGCCTTTATATATTAAAGAAAGTTAGTAGTCCAATTAACCCAACAATGGACAGCTGTGAATCAGAAGTCCAAGAATCTAGTAGTTGCTCAGTCCCACGAGGCTAGTTATTTCAGCTGGTCTTCTGTATAAACTGGAATCCTGAAGAAGTAGGTTTCCACAGATGTGCTGGCAAGTAAGTGCAAGCAAAACAAAAGAAGCACAAACATTTCTTTTTTTACTTTGCCCTTATGTAAGCCTCCTGCAGAAGACATGGCCCAGATTAAGGGTGTGTACCACCACCTGGATCTGGGACTTGCTTTGCCCTAGGCTGGCCTTGAACTCAGAGATCTGCTTGCCTGTCTCCTGGGATTGAAGGCATGTACTACCTCGCCTGGGCCTAAGCTTTGCATGGCCACTATGTCTCAAGATCCAGATCATAAATGTGAACTCCAATGTTAGATTGTAGTTCATTTCAAATGTAGTCTAGTTGACAACCAGGAATAGCCATCACAGGAATGTACTAGATAGGATATACCATACCTTTAAAAAGGCAGATTCCAGACCTTGTGCTAGACCCAACAAATATAAATTACTAAGGGAAAAAAAGATTAGCCAGACAATCGAGAATGATACAAGGTAAATCTTATCTTCAGGCAAGTTAGTCACATATCACTACAAGCTCACTTAGGATTGTTTCTGGAAAAGACATTTCAGATGAAGGGGGAAAATCCTGAAACAGAGTTTGGAAGAAGGCTCCAGCCAAAAGGTCAAAAGTATGCCTACAGCTAATCTGGATAAAACCTCCTCGAACTTCTTTATCCTTTCTCCCAAAGTTCTAGAACCTGGCTCCAGTGGAAATCTGAATTGCAAGTAATCTAGCTAATTTATCAGGAAGTCAAATGATTAAACAGGGTCTTAATTGCCTCAAATTAATTGGTGATATTCTAAAAGTTTCTTAGCACTACAATGGCTTTGAGCAACTACTGTTGTTAGATCCTTGCTCCAGAATTCCCTCAGTCCCCAGCCTTCTGTGTTTAAGTACTGTGCTGCTGTGTTTCCCTGTTTGTCTCTCAGATGATAAGGGCTAGAACTAGACCTAGTCCCACCTGCCCTCTTATACCCAGTGCTTTGCCCTGAGTTGTTATATATATATATATATATATATATATATATATATATATATATATATAGTGTATTGGCTCACACAGAGTGTTTGTTCAAATGGCCAGCTCATTGTATACCTCACCAATAGACTAGCAACCTATTAGAGGCAGCGAAAGTTCAACTTTGAACCTTTCTGTTCTTAGCCTGATGTTAGACACACACTGTGTTCATGTCATTATTTATGACAGTGTGTGTGTGTGTGTGTATGTGTGTGTGTGTGAACTGTGTCTGGGACCATGTAACTGGTAGCCAAGTGGTGAGCCACACCCCCAGCTGTTATGGAATAATAACTACTCATAGCATGGACATTACCATCAGAATACCCTGCCTGTTTCTTTTTCCAAACTTATAAAATCAAACCACAGGAGAAACTGTACTGTATTTTAAGGCACTACACATCTTTATGTAGAAACATAATTCATTATCAGTTAGATTTTTAAAAACAACATTAAGCTGTCTGTTAGACATTCATACTATATATCTATGACCTTAAACTTTTTGCTTCATTTTCTAAAAGTAGAACCACGTTCCATGGTCCAGGAGTTGCAGACAGCTTTAGAGATGGCAAGAGAGCCCTACGACTTGACAGAGAGTCTGGGAAGAACCGAGGATGTTTTTCAATCTCTGTTGTGGCAGTTAGGTCACCTGTATTGTTTCATAGCTGTCAAATTACAAAACTATTTACACAGGCTCTCAAGTCATCTTCTACAGAAAGCCAATGAAGGTGAAAATATCTTAGGCATAATACTGAGACAAAAGAGAAAGGAATTGTTTTTCATCTGTTTCACTTTGTTTTTTAAAAAAATAGATTTACTTATTTTATTCTATGTATATGTATGTGTACCCTGTACAGCTTTGTTCCCATGGAGGGCAGAACATGGCATTGGATCCCTTAGAACTGGAGTTGTGGGTGCTTATGAGCCACCATGTGGGTGCTGGGAACGAAACTGGATCTTCTACTCAAGCAACAAGTATTTTTAGCCACTGATCCATCTCTCAAATCTAAATCTTTTTCTTTTATCTTTTTTTGGGTGTGTGTGGGAGGCAAAGTGTTTCACCTCGTAGTCCTGGTGGTTCTGGAATTCACTATGCAGACCAGGTTAGCCTTGAATTCACAGGGATTCACCTGCTTCTGGCCTTCTGTGTGATGAGATTAAAGATACACACTACCAAGCTCAGGCCTTGTTTTGGTTTCTGCTTTTGTCTTTTAAAACAGGGTTTCACTCTGCTACCTAGGCTGGCATCAAACTCATGGCAATCATCCTGACTCAGTCACCTATGGCCCTAAACTCCTTCTCAAGGGCTAGGATTGCAGGAAAGTACCACCTCTCCCAGTTTGGAATCCCTTCTGGGTGTTGAAGATGGCCAGGGGATAAAGCACATGAAGCATGTGGACTTTCAGAAAACTATGGACTTATGACCTCTGGAAATTAGAGTAAATTACTTGACTCCCTCCAGCTGAGGGAATAATGTATGTTTGTATAGAGACTAGAACATAGAAGACCTTCAGTCCATTATACTATGACACAGAATCCAAGACGTTAAAAAAGTTCCAAGGGTTATAGAAACTGGTTAACTTTTACAGTATCAGGGGTTGGGGGTACTGGGGATGTAGCTCAGTTTTGTAGACTGCTTGCGTGAGGCACTGGGTTCAATCCCCAGTACTTCATAAAATAGCAGAGGTAGGGTTACAGCATGCCTGGAATCCTCAAACTTGGGGGGCTGAGGTATATGTACCACTTGAATTTCTAAGCCAGCTAGGGCTTTAGATGAGTTCAAGGTCGGCCTTTGGAGACCCTGTCTCAAAAGAAAAAAAAAAGTGTCAAAACTAATTGTGTTGTGGCTCAAATACTATTTTAGGTCAACTCCAAATTCCAGATCATATCTCAGTAATATACACTTACTCATATTTCATTGTTTTGCTGCTCTTGGACATTTGTACATGTCATTTTGGTTCCGTTATATATATCAAATTCTAAGTTTTGCCATTTTCTACAAAAAAATTCTAGACATACTCATCATTTTCTGTATTAGATATAACTATCTGAACATTTTTTTTGAGACAGGGTCTCATTATATATCTCTGGCTGGCCTAGAAATCACTACATGGACCAAGCTGGCCATAAGTTTGCAGAGATCTGCTTGCCTCTGGGATTAAAGGTGTATACCACCATACCAGTTTACTTTTACCTTAACTTGTGATCAGTTGTTGTAGAGTTCCCACTTTGCATTTTAAATAGGTTTATATTATACTATTTTTTTTTAAGGGAAGAGAGATTCAGGCTGGCTTTGAACTTGAGAGTCCTGAGTCAGCCTCCCTGGTGCAAGGATTACAAGATTTAGCTACCACACCCAGCTTTGTATCTTGGATGCATCTTGAAATTTTCTACAGTGCATCCCTATAGGCTATGTACAAATGTGACCCTTAAGATAAATTGATTTTATTGAATGCCATCTAAATTTCTAGGTAGAAATTTCAATGGGCCTGCCAAGCAGGAGAAAGTCAATAGGGTAAATGTGAAGGGCGAGGTCCCAGGTGACACAGGCTTTAGAAAGGAACAGAGTAAAATGAGGGAGTCACCAAGATAGTACAATTCAAACTGTGTGGTCAGAAGAGGTGGCTCAGTGCTTAAGAAGAGTACATCCTGCTTTTACAAAGGACCCAAGTTCCCAGCAACTCACAAATGGCTTGTAACTTCAACTCCAAGAGGACCCAACATCTCTTGGCCTCCAAAGGTTCATGTGCTCATTTGTGCCACACCAATTGAAAATAGTGAAAAAGTAAATACCCTTCATATCTCACTTAGCCATTTCTCAATTTCCTTCATAAGGAAACTTGGAAGACAAATGGAACTCATATATCCATAAACCCAGGGTGTGGGAGAGGGACAACAAACAAATGTATTTGAAAAGAAAGCACAGATGGTGTAGAACATCTGGAGTGCTTCTTCACAGAGGCATAGCTGATTTTGCTGACTGAGATGAGTAAGCCAGGCAGGGAGAACCTTCAGTAACACATACTTAAGATGTAGCTTGTGTATAATTATACTTCACTTCAGCCCATGTGATTTCATACTTCAAAGTGACCAGCCCTATAATCCAATTGTATTGTTCCCAAAAGTGCATGGCAGGAGGCAGGAGTCCTGAACTGCAGTGACTGATGCAGAACTTGGAGAAGATGCATTCAGCTCTGGGTTACCACTTCATCATTGACACATTCTAGCCATGTACGTGATTGTAGTCAAGATTTCTCTTTGTAGCCCTGGTTTTCTTATTATGAATCAGAGATGAGCCTGGTATGGTGCCTTTCTGTGTAATTACACCTCGTGGGAAGCTGTGCTGCTCAGGATCAACCCAGGAAACCTTGTAGCAGATAAATGTGTTTTCCATCAATGACCTAGGTTGAATGCCTAGGACCCATGGGGTGGAAGGAAAAAAAAACAACTTCAAAAAGTTGTCTTCTGGCTTTCACTGTCTTTGTCATGTCCTGTGCACCTCACAATACACACAAATAAATGTAATAAGTTTAAAAAAACAGCTAAAATTCTAAAATAGATAAATAAATGCCAAGTACGCTGAGCCATCTCTCCAGGTTTATTCTTGGCTCCAGTCTGGACTATGAGAGACCAACCGAACAACCAACAGCAAAGATCTCGCCAGATATGCTGGTTCACTCTGATAATTTCAGCAATTTGGAGCTAAGGGCAGAAATATCTTTGCAACTTTGAGACCTACCTGGTCAATATAGTGAGTTCCCAGCCAACCAGGGCTATAGAATGAGAAGCTATTTTAAACCAAATAAAACCCTCAAGCAGAAAAAAAGGAGGTGTGAAATTAGTTAGGGACCATGAAACTCAGTAGTGGAACACTTGGCCAGGTTATCAAGCACCAGGGTCATCACCAGGATCATCAGAAAAAAAATATAGATCTGCACATTCCTTTTAGGAATGGTTCCTTTGATATGAATGAGCTGACATATTCTGTAGTTTAACAATTACCAAGTCATCAACTCTCATCTCTTCCTGTCCCTGCTACTCACAGGGCTTGATACTTTCATGACCCTTTTCTTTAAGACAGGGTCTCACTCTGTAAGCCTGGAACTCAGAGATCCACCTGCCTCTGCCTTCTGGATATTGGAATTAAGGTATGCACTGCCAGGCCTTGCTTCAAGGATTTGTTTGTTTGTGAAACCTTAGCTGAAATCTGGAGGCAGGCCCAAGTCTGCTCCTTTAGAGACTGTCAGGACTAAACTAGGAAAGAGAACCCTTCAGTAGTTCCATAGGTCCTTCCTACCCATCCCCAAGTGTGCTTTCCATTTTAATGCTTGTACCTTGAGGCTGAGTTTAAGACTCTGCTCCTTGCCAGATGTGGCAACACACACCTGTAATCCTAGTACCTATAATTTGACCTACTCAGAAGATAGAGGCAGGATGATGCCAAGTGAAGTGCAGCCCGGGCTATAGAACGGGTTCAAGGCCAGGCTGCGCAACAGTGGGAACTGCTCTCAAAATAAAAGTCAAGGAGGGCTAAGGATGCAGAGCAGTTGACTAGCCTTGGCAAGGTTCCAGGTCCAAGATCTTGGGGTTTGGAGCTCAAGCACACTAGAGAAACAAAAGGATCTTGCCAGGCCCTGTTAATCTCATCCATTCTTGTTGCTTCCATTATATATAAATCTTGCTTTCCCAATTCCTACATATTTCTTCTAACCTCCAGACTCACACGTGGCCATTAGATGTCTCCGCTTGAACCTTGTGAATGCATTTCACTCACAACATCCTGAATCAAGCTTAGCAAACCAGACCCTCCCTCAGTGTTCCTTAACCTAGGGATGCTGCACCACCCTCTCATTATGCAGGCAGCACCCTGAGAGTCGTGCTTTACTTGTCCAGTTTCTCGACCCTCCCCATTTAGTCACCAGCCCTACTTATCTGTTTCTTCAGTCCAATAAATACATTTGTTGCCCAGGGCTGCCCAGTGCTTGTCTGGACTATTGCTGCATCCTCCTCTCTGCTCCCAGTTATAATCCCATTTTCCAAAATAATAAGACTTTCCCTCTCTCCCTCTCCCCTCTCTCCCTCTCTTCCCCCTCTCTCCTCATTCCCCTCTCTCATCTTTCCCCTCTCTTCTCTCTGCCCCTTCTTCTCTCTCTCCCATCTCACTCCTCTTTCCCCTCTCTTCTCTCTCTTCCCCTTCACCTCTCTCTCTCTCTCTCTCTCTCTCTCTCCTCTCTTGTCTCTCCTCTCTCTCCTCTCTCCCTTCCCCCACTGTGGTAATGTGGCATACATGTACACGAACGTGGTTATATGTGTGGAAGCCACAGATAGATGTCTGATGTCTGCCTCTGTTGCTCACACCTTATTTATCTTGAGATAGGTTCTCGTACTGAATCTATAGCCCACCAACTGGCAAGACCAGTTAGTCAGCAAGCCCCAAGGAGCCTCTTGTCTCCCTTCCCATTTCTGGATTTATAAGCACTCACAGCCTAACCTGTTTTGTTTTGTTTTTTTTAAACTTGGGCACTATGGATCTGAACTCAGGTCCTCACACATGCCCTGCAGGCAATTTACCAACCCAGGATCTGACCCTCTACAACTGAGCAATGTTTTCCAGCCCTGAGAGGTTTTTTTTTTTTTTTGAAGAGTCGAATTTAGTCTGTATTACCCCAACAGTAGCCCTAACGCTATGTTCTATTCTCAGGTATGAAGTCCTACAAAAATAAAGCCAAGCTTTTATGACGTGACTTCACCAATACAGCCCAAAAGCATTGTAGCTATTTTGAAGGGGGTTTTGGTTATCAAGATGCTTGTTTTCAACAAAATGCCCAGTCAGTCAGAGATGCATGCTTATACAGAAAATCTGACCCAGTTACTCGTGCAACAAGCTTATGTGCCCACCCTCCCTCCACCGCCTATAAAATAAACACATAAGAATTGTTTACAATTGAGGAAATAAGGCCAGTGATCTTGAAAAACAAAAAACAAACAAACAAAAAAGTCTGGCTCATTTCACAATGAATGAGAACACCTAAGTGCAAGCAGAGGCTGACAAGGATAGATGGTCAGGCACGCCACATGAGCTTGCCTTGGGTTTCAACACTACGCCTCAATGCCCGTGGAAGGAAGGCAGGCTCTACATGACACTCAGATTCTTCTCACTATTTCACTCATCTCGTTAGCCTCCAGCATTGAACATCACTGGTTTCTTACGCAACATGATCCATGAAACAAACACCCCCCACCCTGGCCCTGCCCTGGCCTTCTCATCCCATATGACTGACTGGCTCACCCTGTGCTGGCCCTCCCTGGCTCCCGAGACTTCCCATTTTTAGCAGTTGGGTTACCAGGCCAGCAGCACCAGGGGCCAGATGGGTAGCAGAGACACATTTGGACACCACTCGTGCCAAATAAAATTTGGTTCCATTTTAAGAGTCAAAGCTGTTATTAAAAAAAAGTCACAAAGTAAGAAATCTTTTTAAAAAAGTCACAACTTTTGAAAAAATACAAGTGCACACACACACACACACACACACACACATACACACACACACTACTACACAGGCCAGAAGAAGGTATTGGATTTCCCGGAACTTTAATTATAGGCAATTGTGAGCCACCTGAAGCGGGTTCTGGAAACTAAGCTTAGGTTCTTTGGAAGAACAGCAAGAAGCCTTAACCACCAAGCCATCTCTATTCAACCTAATTTTTTGGGTTTTTTTGAGGTCTTACACTGTAGCAAAGCCCAAGCTTGGCACAAAACTTATTTTGTAGCCCAGCTTGGCTCCAAAGTCACCACAAGTCTTCTGCTTCAGTCTCTTGAGTGCTGAAAATACAAGCCTGCACTACCTCATCTGGCTCAAATACGGCACAGCTTTGTTTAAAGCCCTTCAATAGATCCTCACTGCCCTTAGAATACTGACCACACTTCTTAGGTTCTCCTGGCTCCTTCCATCCCAGCCCTTTTATCCCACAGCTCACATTCCCAGGCCCCCATGCTGCCCTTTTGCTTTTCCAAAGAACATTACATCCTCTGTTTGGTTGGCTCACTTCTCTTCTTCCATATACTTTATTTTGACTGCTATTTATTGCCTGTCTCCCCTTTCAGAACGGAAGCTCCATGAGACTAGAAATCTCGAGGTTTTCAGTTTGTTTTTTTAAAAGACAATCTCACACAGCTGAGACTGACTTTAAACTCGTAATCTTTCTGCCTCCACCTCTCTGAATGCTGTAATGACAGGATTTTGCTACCATATCTGTCTCAAGAAGACACCAGTCTGAAAGCCAAAGGGAGAATTCCCCAAGAGAGACTAACCCTTGACCTTGAACATCCCACTGACCAAAACTGGGAGGAAATGTCTGTTGCCTAAGCCACAGAGTGTGAAGTACCTTGTTGTTGGGCAGCTGTAGAAACTAATTCAGTCCCAGACCCGTAGAATGGCTTTGTGTCTAGTGAGGACTCAACAGATATATACCAAAAGAAGAATAGGAAGCCCAACATGTTGTTGGCTTTCCAACCCTCTGCAGATCTGTTTCCTTGCAATGATTCTCTTTGATCTCTCAACCTGATCCCCAAACGACTTTTCTGAACTCTAGTCTTCCCCAACTCAGAACCTTTGCACAGTATACTCTCTGCCTGGAATGCCCTACCCCTCACCCTTCAAACACAACCCCAACTCCGGAGTCCAGAACTTCCTCCTATTTGTCCTTTAGATCTCAAATTAAATTGAAAAAAGAATCTAATTATATTATTTAAGGTGGAATTGACACACCACAAATTGCACTTGTTTAAAGCTCCAACTGATGCATTTTGATGCATGCAACATTTATGAGGCCACAGCAAGCAACAGAGCGTGCATAACCATCAACCCTAAAAGGTTCCCAGTGCCCCTTTGTCATTCTTAGTCTCTCTCACCCTCATCTATTGATGAGATGCTTTCTGGAGTCATGGAGCAGTATGAATTTTCTAGATTGTATACAGATATGGCAATAAACTATTCTTCTGATGTGAATTTACCTTCCTTAGCCCAGCATAATTATTGTTAGCTTAATCTATGTCTCTGCATGCATGATGTTTCATCCCTTCTCCTTTTTAGAGATAGTCCCCTCTTATCAGCCAACTTGGACTTGAGCTTGCAAGGCTCCTGCCTCAATCACTAAAGAGCTTGGATTACAGGTGTGCATGACTAAGCCCAACTAATAGCCTCCCTTTATGACTAGAAACTATTTCAGGTTGAGGAACATTTGTGCTGATTTGGGTGTGCAGCAATTACAAATAAAACCAGGGAGGGTTTGTTGTTTTTTTTTTTTTTTTTTTTTTTTTTTTTTTTTTTTTTGTAATTAAAAAACTGGTTGAGACCATTTGTTGCTTTTGCAGAGGAGCACGGTTCAGTTCCCAGCATGCACATGGTGACCAAAACCTGGAGGTTCTGGAGAATCTGACACTCCCTCAGCCTCTGCAGGCACTGCGGACATACATACATATAGGCAAAACATCTATATACATAAAAACTTTTTTTAAAGACCACTACTCTGATAGGCTGAGTGTCATACACCTGTAATGCCAGCACTCTGGAGACTGAAGCAAAAGGACTGAAAGTTTGAGGTCAACATTAGCTACATAGTTTGTTGGAGACATCCTGGCCTACAGTTAGACTCTTAAGACCCCCAAATCGCCTCATAAAACCAAAACTACAACAAAAACTATAACCAATTATGCATAGTGACTTTTAATTCTATTGCTTTTTCAGGGAATCTTTTGTTTATTTTGATTTTTTTTATGACTGATGATGAACACTGTGCCGTCAGACATGGTATTGGCTAAATCACTATCCCTGCTTGTTGTCTTTTTTATTCCGAGACAGAGTTTCTTTGTGTAGCCCTGGCTGCCCTGGAACTAACTCTGTAGACAAGGCTGGCCTCAAACCCAGAAATCAACCTGCCTCTGCCTCCCAAGTGCTGGGATTAAAGGTGTGTACCACCATGGCCCGGCTTTGCTTATTTGACTTGAGACAGGACTTCACTATATAACTATGTCTGACTTTGAACTCACAGGCTACCAGGTATTAAAATTAAAATTGCACTATCACCCCAAGCCCTTTATATTCTATTTTATGGCAAGGTCTTGACTGGGCTATAACTTTGTAGCCCTAACCAGTCTTAGAAAGAATGCAGTCCTACTTTGGTATTCCAAGTTCTTATAATACATGCCTAAACCACCAAAATCGGCTCAGGGAAAAGTTTTCTGGCTTCCTTATTAGCTTAGGGTCTCCTGTTGTGCTATCCTATCTGTTCATGTCGTCTCTATCTGGATGTGTGTGTTCCATGTAAATGGGTTTGTATCAAGATAGACCAATAATGAGACAAAGCCTTGTCTCTTCCTCCTCCTCTCCTCCTCTCTCCCTCCTTCTACCTCTGCTTCTTGAGTAGGATGGTGATAGATGGAAGGAGAAAAGCCCAGAGTGTTTGGTGGTAGATGTCTGAAATCCCTGTACTTGGAATATGGATGCAGGAGGATCAGGAGTTCAGTCATTCTTGGCTACAGAGATTATTCAAGGCCAGCCTGGGCTACATGAAATGCTGTCTTCAATAAGAAGACAAGAGCATAATCCTTCGATTATTTTAATATAATTTGGCAAGAGCATAATATGTGAATGATTTCAAGTGTGTTGTGCTGGGCTGCTATAGTACCTGCCTGCAATCTACAAAAGACAAAGACTCTTTTGCTCAAGCATATTTTGAGATGGTGCCTCACTGTATAGCCCTGGATGGCCTAGAACTCACTTTATAGACCAGGCTGGCATTGACCTCACAGAAAACCACTTGTGCCTGTTTTGCCTCCTAAGTGCTGGGATTAAAGTGCCACAAAACATTTTGCAACAAAACTCAGCCATTTTTTGTTGTTTTTGACAGTCTTACTCTGTAGTCTAGGATAGCTTGCACTTATATATATCCAAAAATCAATTATCTTATCTCAGCCTCCAGAGTGTTGGGATTATAAGCATAAGGTGATACATTTAGCCTTTATTATTATTATTATTATTGCTATTATTATTATCATTAGGGATTGAATCTCAGGTCTCATATATTCTGAGGAAGAGTACTACCATTATACTGTATCCCTATCCTTTTATTTCATTCCTTTTGAGACAGTGTCTATGTCATAGGCTGTTCACCATCCACTTTGGTGTGTTAAAAACCCAAGGCCCCATGTGTGATGGTAAAAAACCTTGCCATTGGAATATATACCTCTTCTCATTTTCAAACAGTCTCAGAAAGAGGCCAAGGTTGAACTCCTGTGGCCCAGGAAATCTTAGCATTCTCAATCTTCCTCCCCCAGTTTCCCTAGTAGCTAGGATTACAGACTTGTGCTGTTAGGTCTGGTCAACTCTTTCAACTCTCTCTGTCTCTCTGTCTCTCTCTCTCTGTCTCTCTCTCTCTCTCTCTTCCTTTGTGTGTGTGTGTCTGCCTATCTGTCTCTCCCGCTGTGTGTCTGTGTGTCTGTGCATCTGTCTGTCATTCCTTCTGTGTGTATTGTTTGTTTTTTAGTGCTAAGGACCAAGGTCAGGGCCTAGTACAATAGGCAAATGTTCTCAGTTTCATTCCCAGCCCCAATACCATTTTGAAACAGTCTACTGCTGCAATTTGTTTGTTGTCTGGTCCTGCCATTTATGAAATTTGCCTGTAACCTACCTGTATTCTTTTACTAAGTACCTACTAGCTAAAATCTTGCACACATACTCTGTAAACAAACACATATTCCTTCTTCTGATCCAATCTGTTCTCATAGCTCTTTCCTCCACTGTAATATTATATCTAGCAGCCCAGACCATACCCAATGAAGGTGAAAGACCCACCAAGCAGCCTGGCTCAAGTTCCAGGCATACAGAGCTGGGTTTCCAATCCTGCTGAACCTAAAAATACACCAACTGTTGGCAGGTGGCTGGGCTATTTTCAACTTTGGGGGCCTCAGGAATTAAGGGACTCATTCCAAGCCAGGAAGCAAATAAGCAAGTCCTTGTCGGTGGGCTTTAGATAACATCAGCTGTCTAGAGGCATGTGCTCCATGGATTCCTAGCTGTTTATTTGCATTGCCTTCTTTTACTCTGTCTCCCTTAATGGGCTCATTCCCATTTCTAGCTCTGCTCTAAAACATGAACCTGGATTAGTAGATGCAGACATTGGAAGGACAGAGTAGGGGGCAGAGGAACATCTTTTTTTGCAACTTGCCCAATCACATGTAGTTCTCAAGTTACAGAGGAGCTGTGAAGTGACACTGACTTCTAGTTTCTCTAGAGTTTCACTCTTAAACATTGTCATGAAGAGAAAGTAGGTCATGGTGCCTATTTCTGCTAGCTGTGTTAGTTTAATTTTGTGACATGGTCTCACTAGGTAGCACTGGCTATTCTGGAACTCACTATATAGACTAAGTTGGCCTTGAACTTACAGAGATCTGTTGCCTCTTGAGTGCTGGAACTAAAAGTGTCAGCTGGCTTGTTTTTGAAGTGGCATTTATCTATCTATCTATCTATCTATCTATCTATCTATCTATCTAGTCTTTGTGAGTGCATGCTATGGGGTATATGTGGAGGTCAAAGGACAACCCATAGCAATTGGGTCTTTCCTTCCATCATTTGAGTTCCAGGGATTTGAACTCCGGTTGTTAGGCTTGCTAGTAAGTGCCCTTACCATGAAACCACTGCACTGATCTTATTGGCAAAATTAAAATGCTATTATTTTCCTCCCAGTTTTATAGAGGAGATAAGGTGAGGATCACAGAGGTTAGGTAAGTTATCCAAACACACACAACTAGAACATGGACACACCAGAGCCAGGGCACAATTTCAGATCTGCCAGACTCAAACACTATCACTCTTCTTCACCTGTGTGTCAGAAACTGTCATCTTCCAGTTGTATCCCAGGACAATCAACTCAGAACCTCTTACTGACATGCAAAGGTAGCAACAGAATTTGCATCTCTTTTTATAATCCTAACAGTGCTAAAGAGTACTATTTTGAATCCAAGAGAAAAGAACAGAGGTCAACCCCAATGCATAAATGTTAACCCTGCATGAAGGCAGATAATATTCTATTGATTTAAAGGAAATGTTTTTTAAATACACATAGTAATATTCACATTGAAAATGGGGTTTTATTTCAACAAATCAATGCCATCTGTCATAATAACTGAATATTGATAATTCAAGGTGTATTAACATTTCAGTTTGTTTACACTTAACAGGCAAAATGCTTCTGGTATTACAGTTGTCTAATGGCAAAAAGCATAAGGAGTTTATATCTCATTTTATGATGTCATATGGTTAGTGTTAAAATAAAGTGTCGACACTAAGGTGCTGAAGGAATTCTTCCTGATAGAGAGGGCCCACACATTGCTCAAATCAGAGAAGTTGCTACACGGGCTGTTGGAGCTGTTAAGAGGTGCATGACTGCTTAGGGATTCTTATTATTAGGATCTTGTTTTTGTTACCATTATTACCTTGGTGATATTTCAAGGGTTCAAGGTGACCCTGGCATCCTTTCACGCACTGGCACATGTATGTAATAAAGCTTTGAATCTTTGACATTCCACAAATAGTCAGTGTACTTACTCTAGCCCAGTCATTTGTGTTTCATGCTGTTGCTAATAACTTGTGGCATTTCTCATTTGTTTTTTTTTTTAAAATAAAAGTACTAGGAGTTGAAGTAAGGTAAAACTGAACAAGTTCATTTTCTTTCACATCCAACAAATTGCATATCATTTCCTTTCTATTTTTGGGGCTCCTTTCAAACCTGGATGCTGCTATTAAATTTGCAGTTACTTGGGAGTCTGAGGCAGGAGAATTGCTGTTAATTTCCAGCCACCATTGGCTGCATTGTGAATACCATGCCAGCTATGGGTGCGTAGCAAAATTTTCTTTAAAAATGAGTAGAGAGATGAAACTGAAGGCGAAGCTAAGCAGGACTTTGCTTGCTTAGAATGCAATAGGTCATATGTTCAGTTCCCAGTACCCCCAAGCAAACAAGAAAGCAAGCAAGCAGACAGAAAAGAATTGGGCATGCCCTCCATTCTGCCAAAATCCAGACAATGGAGATGAAATTCTCCATCCCATGCTTAAAACAAAATGTGGGGACAGCATAAAAAAGCCTTGATTTCTTTCAATGCAAAACGAAGACAAGATATCTTTAATCTCAGGAGGGTCAGAATAAAGCTGAACACAAATGTCACCTATAATGTGTGCACCAACTAGACAGTGTCTGTCACTCAAGTGGTGCTCAAAAAAAGTCATTTCAGAGTGCAATGGCAGGTGCCTAGCATTCAGCAATAGGGTGTGTTTGAGGTCACATTGGGACTTCAGGCCAACCAAGGCTACATAGAGCAATCCAGTCTCAAAACAAAACAGAAGCCAAACATGGCAGTGTATGCCTCTAATGTCAGCACTTGGGAGTTTGGCGCAGAAACATCCCAAGTTCATGGCCTGCTTGATCTACAGAGTAAATTCAAGGTCAGGCTGGAAAGGTTAGTCAGACTGTCTCAAAATGAAAAGTGAAAAGAGAGCCAGTCATTAGATAGAACACTTGCTTAGCATGTGCAAGTCTCCTGGGTCACATCCCCGTACTGGGGGTGTGTGGAAAGAGGGGGGGTGACCATCCTGCTCATTTTACAAAAAGGTACACATCAAATATTTCAGGGAGGCAGAACAAAAGAGCTACAAATGTATTATTAAATTATAATCTGCATTAAGAAGACTAATTGAAAATGGCCCTCTCTAAAGAGGAAATAGTCAGAACACTTTGAAGCATCCATGCTTGTCAAACATAAAACAACAGGAGATTGGCAATGTATGCTTCAACATGTGAATCTAATAGAGCTGTTGTAGAAAGCATGATCCATGGATTGGTTAGAAATTCCAAAAACAATCTATCAACAAATTATATCCCAAGCCTTTTCTATTTGAAGTTCGTTCTGGTTTTGTTAAGGGTTTATTTTTTATATTCCTTTGTGCATGGTTGAGAGAGAGAGAGAGAGAGAGAGAGAGAGAGAGAGAGAGAGAGAGAGAGAGAGAGAGAGAGAGAGATGTGTGTCCATGTCACATGCCCATGGAGGCCAAAAGAGGAAGTCAGAACCCTTAAAGCTGAAGTTACAGACAGCTGTGACTGGTGAATGAAAATTTGTTCTTCTGCAAGAGCAGCAAATAGCCTTCACCCCAGAGCTGTCTCGCTGTCTCTCCACTTCCCATTTGTGTTTGTTTTCAGACAGGGTCTCACCATGTGACCCATGTTGGCCTAGAACTTAAGATCCTCCTGCCTCGGGGTTGGAGACATGACTCAGTGGTTAAGAGCACTGACTGTTCTTCCAAAGGTCCTGAGTTCAAATCCCAGCAACCACACGGTGCCTCACAAACATCCATAACAAGATCTGACACCCTCTTCTGGAGTGTCTGAAGACAGCTACAGTGTACTTACATATAATAAATAAATAAATCTTTAAAAAAAGATCCTCCTGTCTCTGACTTCTGAGTGATGGGATTACAGTAATGTGCTTCCATGCCTGGTGCAATTCTGAAAGTTTTCCTTGGAGTTTTGGGTGCGTTTTGAAGTAGTTCAACTTTCTCACTTTACAAATGAGAAACATGGCCTCAGTTTGGGATGTAACTTGCTTGAAGTCATTGTCTTTCTATCTCTCAACATCTCTTTAAAAAAATAGATTATTTTTATTTCTTAATTATGTATATGTGTGCACTGTGTTTCTTTCCACATAAGTGCAGATACCTGAAGAGGGCAGAGGCGACGGACACGCTTGCAGTTTGAGTTACAGGCAGTTGTGAGCTACCCAATTTGGCTGTTGGAAACTGAATTCTAGGCCTCTACAAGAGAAATATATTGTTTTAACTACTGAGCCATTTCTCCAGCCCCATATTCCTACTAGAATTCCCATTATATCAGGAAAGATGTGATGTCTGTAATACTGAGTTCCTGGTATAGTGAGAACAGCAGACTCCTCATTATCAAGAGCTAAAAATAACATCCAATCATTGTTAAGTCTCAAGCTATCATGATGTCAGCTGATTGCAAATGGCTGCCTATTACAAATGTCTGTTTTGGTTGTATTTTGAAGAGATTTTGGTGGCGGGGAGAATTGACCATGAATCGAGTAAGTAATGAACTGAGCACTTCAAAGGATAAACCAGCGAGGTCAATTCGCAACTAAGTTCAATAAGTGGTGGATAGCTGACAGAATTATGAGCCTGATGAGTGAGAATTTAGCAAGGATTACCTTTTTCTTTCTGATTTAAGTGTCGATTACATTGACTGAGTACTGAGTAAAAGTGAAAGTGGTGATTCTGAAAATGAAAGACAGTGTGTGTTGTAAGAAGGGGGTGTGCCTGTGCTGGTGCCACTCAACCAAGTGATAGGGGAGATGCTGGTGTGATCGATGAGGGTTGGATTAGGAACTTTGTGTCACCAAATGTGGATCTAAGCTTCAATGAAGATGATAAAGAGCCAGTGAACATTCCAGGACATATGACTGAAGAAATCCTGAACATAGATTTTTCTCTCCTTGTTTAGACAAACTCTGGCAGAATTTGACAGAAAAGACAAATTTACATGCCCAATCACATATGTGCAGAAAAGCCAAACTACTATTATCCCAAGAACTCCAAGGATACTTCTATTGATGAAATGAAAGCTTATATTGGACTCAGGATATACATGGAGTACTGGTGTATAAAACCAAGCTATCAGATTCTTGGTCAATTGAGGGAATTTTTTTGCATGTGGTTGATGAGCAGTAAGTAAACACTGAGAAAATGTACACAAAAGCTGAATATTGGCATTAGAAGCAAGGTAGGCCTATTTTCTGCAATCTCTCCAAGTTTCACCTAAACCTAACACTGTTAAGCATGTTGTGAACATTTTTTTTAAAATATATCTACATTTTTTTTAAAATTTTGCTCAGGAGGCCATTCATGGGGATTAATTACACTCAGGGGATTCCAGGGATCAGGTTTGGAAGGGATATCATTCAACACCTTTGCCTTAGTCCCTTAGCATTGAACATGCTTCAACATAATTTCCAGTGTCTTAGATTCTCTGTGTGCAAACTGGGTATAATTATAGGAACTGCTTCATTCAAGGGTGCTGTATATAACCTATCCTTCTAGAAGTATTGTCTATTATTGTTTTTATTGTGGTAATCTCCATCTCATGGAATCTTTCCTACAGTCCTTGAAGGCAAGCCTCATAGGCCTTTGCCATCCCTTTATCTGGGTGCACATCTTTATGTGGGGCAAAGGGGTCTGTCTTAGGGTTTCTATTCCTCACAAACATCATGACCAAGAAGCAAGTTGGGGAGGAAAGGGTTTATTCAGCCTACAGTTCTGCATTGCTGTTCATCACAAAAGGAAGTCAGGACTGGAACTCAAGCAGGTCAGGAAGCAGGAGCTGATGCAGAGGCCATGGAGGGATGTTTCTTACTGGCTTGCTTCCCCTGGCTTGCTCAGCCTGCTCTCTTATAGAACCCAGGATTACCAGCCCAGGGATGGTACCACCCACAAGAGGCCCTCCCTCCTTGATTACTAATTGAGACAATGCCCCACAGCTGGATCTCATGGAGGCACTTCCCCAACTGAAGCTCCGTTCTCTGTGATAACTCCAGCCTGTGTCAAATTGACACACAAAACCAGCCAGTACAATTGACCCCTTGTCAACTTGACACACAAACACATCACTATTAAGCCTCAACCCTTACTTTCTTATTCATCCCCAAGATCTAAATTATTTTAAAAGTCCCACAGTCTTTACATATTAAAGTTCAATCACTTTAAAATGTCCAATATCTTTAAAATTGAAAGTCTTTTAACTGTGGACTCCACTAAAATACTTTCTTTTGTCAAGAGGGAAACATATCAGGGCACAGTCACAACCAAAAGCAAAACTCAAACTCTAATGGCTCAATGTGTGGGATCCAACTTACGATCTTCTGGGATCCAACTCACAATCTTCTGGGCTCTGCCAAGGGCTGTCACTTCTCCAGCTCTGCCCTTTGTAGCACACAGCTCGTCTTCTAGGCTCCAGCTGCCTGTACTCCACTGCTGCTGCTGTTCTTGGTGGTCATCGCATGGTACTGGCATCTCCAAAACTCTGCTATCTTCCACTGTAATTAGGCTTCAACAATAGCGTCTCATAGGCACTCTTCATGGTGACAAGCCTCTGCTCCTATGCATGACCCCTTCAAGTCCTGGGACGTCAATTGCAACTGAGGCTGCACCTTCACCAATGGCCTTCTGTGGCCTCTCACTGTGCCAAGAGCCTCAGCTGCTCTTCATGACCCCTTCATGCCTTCAAAACCAGTACCATCTGGGTGACTCTTACACAGTACCAAGTCTAGCCACAGCACAAAATACAAGTGTGGCTATCTCTGGAACTCACTCTCTGTGCTCTCAGAAAACACTTCCAAGAAGATTTCATCTCAGTGATGCTGGTCTCTTTTTTTTTATTAAATTATTTTTTTATTTACATTGCAAATGATTTCCCCTTTCTGGGTCCCCACTCCCCGCAAGTCCCATAAGCCCTCTTCCGTCCCCCTATTCTTCCATCCACCCCTTCCCACTTCCCTGTTCTGGAATTCCCCTATACTCTTGCACTGAGTCTTTCCAGAACCAGGGGCCACTCCTCCATTCTTTTTGGACATCATTTAATTTGTGGATTATGTCCTGGGTATTCAAAGTTTCTAGGCTAATATCCACTTATCAGTGAGTGCATACCATAATTGATCTTTTGAGACTGGGTTACCTCACTTAGTATGATGTTCTCCAGCTCTATCCATTTGTCTAAGAATTTCATGAATTCATTGTTTCTAATGGCTGAAGACTCCATTGTGTAAATATACCACATTTTTTGTATCCATTCCTCCGTTGAAGGACTCTTCTTAATCACCGCTAATTTCTTAGCTCCAGCTAACCAGCATCAATAGTCCCAGTAACACAAAGGTTTGCTTTAGTGGTTCTGGTATCTTGTTACTCTCAGCTGATTCTTCAGCCCCAGCTAACCAAAACCACAGAATCTTCACAATCAAAACATGGCCACTGTAAGAGTCTTTAATCTTCCCTCTGAAATTTCACAAACCAGGCTTCCATTTTTCTGCACTGTTCTCAACATTATCTTCCAAGCTCCTACAGAACATTCCACAGAGCTCTCAACACTGAATGGATCATCTACCCCAAAGTTCCACAGTCCTTCCACAGTCCTCCCCAAAACATGGTCAGGTTGTCATAGGAATACCCCACTATGCTGGTACCAATTTGTCTTAGTCAGGGTTTCTATTCCTGCACAAACATCATGACCAAGAAGCAAGTTGGGGAGGAAAGGGTTTATTCACCCTACAGTTCTGCATTGCTGTTCATCACAAAAGGAAGTCAGGACTGGAACTCAAGTAGGTCAGGAAGCAGGAGCTGATGCAGAAGCCATGGAGGGATGCTCCTTACTGGCTTGCTTCCCCTGGCTTGCTCAGCCTGCTCTCTTATAGAACCCAAGAGCACCAGCCCAGAGATGGTACCACCCACAAGGGGCCCTCCCCACTCGATCACTAATTGAGAAAATGCCCCACTGAAGCTCCTTTCTCTGTGATAACTCCAGCCTGTGTCAAGTTGACACACAAAACCAGCCAGTACAGGGACTAAATGTCTCATCTACTACATAAGCAGTCCAGTCACATCCAGACCTAAGATAGTCTGTACTCGGGGAAATTAAATTCTTTCAAGACCTGTTACAACTATAAAATTCTAAGGTTTCTATTAAAGGAGCCTCACAGTCAGGCTTTGAAAAACCTTTTGCCTATTTTGTCTTGGAAGACAAGAATGTGAGAGAAGTTTTCACACTGGACACTGAAGATGGCATATGTCTTTTACCTGAACCCACTTTGTTCATGTCATAGTATTAAAAGAAGTATTTGCAAGATGACTGAGCATATAGGGGGACACTGGATTCTTTAAACTGAAGATTGGACTTATGGATATTTATGGGACGGACAGTTGGGTGTAAATGCAGAAAGAACATGAGTAATAGTCAGAAGCTGGAAAGAACCCAGGTGTCCCTCAATGGAGGAATGGATACAAAAAATGTGGTGTGTATTCTCAATGGAGTACTATTCAGCCATTAGAAACAATGAATTAATGAAATTCTTAGACAAATGGATGGAGCTGGAGAACATCATACTAAGTGAGGTAACCCAGTCTCAAAAGATTAATCATGGTATGCACTCACTGATAAGTGGATATTAGCTTGGAAAACTGGAATACCCAAAACATAATCCACATATTAAATGATGTCCAAGAGGAACGGAGGAGTGGCCCCTGGTTATGGAAAGACTCAGTGTAGCAGTATAGGGCAAAACCAGAACAGGTTAGTGGGAAGGGGTGGATGGGGGAATAGGGGGACGGAAGAGGGCTTATGGGACTTTCGGGAAGTGGGGGGCCAGAAAAGGGGAAATCATTTGAAATGTAAATAAAAAATATATCGAATAAATTAAAAAAATAAAAAAATAAAGGCATGTGCCACTGTGCCTAGCCATATAGCAATATTGAAAGCAGTACAGATTGAAGGAAGAAAGAGTGCCATAAGCTGGGAAAACAACATGGGAGATACTAAAAACAGTAAGTATAAAGACCCTGATGTGTACAGAACCTTTTTAGAATTTGGTTCAGTATGTTATTTACTAATGAAATGTTGAACTCAAATTGGTTCTGTAATCTAGACTGCAAAAGATATAAGTACTTTTTAGGCAAACAATCAATGAAAGAAATTCTGAGATGATAATGCTGGATCAGAAGAGTAAGACCCTTTTGTATGAGGGACCTAGATTCCAGAAAGTGGAGGGGCTTACATACTAGGTAATGCCAGTCTTGTCAAGTTGACAGCACTAACCATTTCACAAAGCATCTATGCATAAGTTGTTACAAGGTCAGGAGGAATAAGATTTAGGTAGGACATGCTGGGTACAGATTTTAGTTGGTACAATGCTTGCACTAACATGCATGAAACTCTAACTCCCTGAGGCAGGGAGATTGTTTGGAATTCCAAAAACAAACAAATAAGATCGGAAGCTTTTGTTGTGGTGATTTCTATATGTAGCCCGGGCATTCCAGGAACTTGCCATGTAGAGCAGTGGTAATCTTCTGCTGCTGCATTCCAAGTGCTAGGGTTATGGTCCCAGACCACCAAAGTCACAAAGAGAAAACATCTGTTGATTTCAGAGGTCATTTTAACTGTAGAATGGGCCATTGGAATCCCTAGCACTGCATAAACTGGGCATTGTGATGCACGCTTGTAAGGACAGCTACATATTTCCAGACCAGCCTGAGCTACATGACAGTCTGTCTCAAAAATAATGAAAAATACATTGGGCTAGGAAAATGGCTCAGTGGTTAAGAGTTCATATTGCTCTTGCAGAAGACCCAAGGTCTGGTTCCCAGAACACAGGTTGAGTGGTTCACAACCACATTTCACTACAGTTGCAGTGAATCTGATTGCCTGCTTTCTGGCCTCCATGGGTGCTACATGCAAATGGTGTACATATAGATAAGCAGGCACACACACATACATTTTTTTGGCATAAAATAATTTTTATTTACATAATTTTATCTACAGAACATAACTGCTTTCTTTAGAACAAGAAAATTTATAAATGACAAGATATTGCTTCTTTGTCAAAAATTCTTCAAGCAAGATATTATACATGGTCACTTGCATTTGAATATACATATGGTTTTTTTTAAAATATATTAATGTTGTTGTTTGAGACAGGGTCTCTGCATAGCTCTGGCTGTTCTGGAACTTAGGCTAGTATCAAACTCACAGAGATCTGCCTGTCTCTGTCTTTACTGAGATTAAAGACAAGCACTACTGCATCTGACATTAAACTCACTTTCTTTTTTGTTTTTTGTTTTTTGTTTTTTATTTGTTTTTTTTTTTTTCGAGACAGGGTTTCTCTGTGTAGCCCTGGCTGTCCTGGAACTCACTCTGTAGACCAGGCTGGCCTCGAACTCAGAAATCCGCCTGCCTCTGCCTCCCAGATTACAGGCGTGTGCCACCATCGCCCTGCCCTAAAATCACTTTTTTTTTTAAAAAAATTAAGACAAACAAGTGTTGTATTCCTGTAATCCCCAGGTCTGGATAGGAAAGTTGGGTTCAAGGTCATTCTTTTTTTTCTAACTTCTTTTTTTTTTTTATTGAATATAATCTTCATTTACATTTCAAATGGTGAAACCTTTCCCGTTTTCCCCCTACCCAAAACCCCCAACCCCTCCTCTCACCCCCTGCCTCCAAGTATATGCCCCTCAGCCCAGCCCACTCCCACCTCCCTCCTTCCTTGATTTCCCTTTGTTGGGGCATCTATTGAGTCTTTACCTGACCTCTCCTCCTACTAATGCCCAACAAGGCATTCCTCTGCCACAGTTTTGCACCACTCCACTGATGCTCAACAAGGCATTCCTCTGCCTCATTTTTTAGCTAGAAACTTTTGTACCCCTTGGTTGATGGTTTAATCCCTGGGAATTCTGGGGCATCTGGGTAGCCGAGATCATTGTTCTTCCCATGGGGCTGTAAACTCCTTCAGATCCTCTGGACCACCATCCAGCTCCTCCATTGGGGACCCCACGCCTAGACCAATGGTTGGCTTCTAGCACCTGCCTCGGTAGGGCCCCTCCAGAGACAACCATGATATACTCCTTTTGGTATGCACTTTCAATGTCATTCTACAGCTAGCTTGGACTTCATGAGATCCTGCTTCAACAAAAAGTTAGATGGAACTTATCTTGCCCATCAGTCAATGACCTTTTTTGAGATTTGGCTTTGGAATTGTGCAGGTGGGACCAATACAATCACAAGAGTCCTTATGAGTATAAGGAGTCAGGAGAGTTGGCCATAATGATTTGATATAAAAGGGTTTAGTCTACTTCTCTCACAAGAAAGGAAGAAGGTTGTGAGCCAAGGAATGTAGGGGCCTTCAGAAGTTAGACAAAGCAAGGAAATGGACTCTTCTGGCACCTTTACAAGGAAATGAAGCTCTGCACCTTGTAATGGATCAACAAAAATAAATATAGTCCAGAAAAATGAGAAGATCAAAGGTTCACTCTCTGGCTTCAAATTAGTCATCAGTAAAATGGTGGAGTTTTTATTTTATTTTATTTTATTAAGTTAAGTCAGTGATGTTCAAACCTGTTTTTGCCATTGTGATGGTTAATGTTAAGTGTTAATGTGGCTGGGCCGCTGGGTCAAGAATGTATGACCAAACATTATTCTAGACATGTCTGTGTGAGTGTTTTGGCATGAGATAATTATTTAAATCAATCGACTGAGAAAAGCAGGTTAGCCTCTGTAATGTGGGTGGGCTTATCCAGTCAGTTAAATGAGGTTGAACTTCGCTCAAGCAAGAGAGAATTCTCCTTGTCTGGTGGTCTCTGAAGTTGCATGTTGGCTTTGCTCCTGCCTTTGAATTAGAACTAAAACATTTTCTTGAGTTCCCAGCTCACCACTTCATTCCACATATCTTGTCACTTGTCAGCCTCAGTGATCCTAGGGCCAATTCATCGAATAAACCTCTTCTCTCTATATTTACATACACTTGGTTTTGTTTCTCTGGAGTGCCCCAACAAATACAGCCAGCAAAGCTGAATAGTACCATCAGAAAAAAGTGAAAAACTCTTCAGTTGTCAATCAATCTCTCCATCCCTCCCCTCCCTTTCTTCCTCCATCTGTGCTCCAGACCTTTAATAAAACTATCCATATAGAGTAATCACTTAGCTTTTTGACTTTGTAACTGTTTCTTTATCCCTCAAAACAGAGTACAGGGTGAGTGAGACAGCCCAGTGAGTAAAGTTGTTTGCTGCCAAGCCTGATGAATGGATTTTGATCCCTGGAATCTCTATGGTGGAAGGAGAGGATACGATTCTTTTTTTCTTTTCTTTTCTTTTCTTTTCTTTTCTTTTCTTTTCTTTTCTTTTCTTTTCTTTTCTTTTCTTTTCTTTTTTCTTTTCTTTTCTTTTCTTTCTTTCTTTCTTTCTTTCTTTCTTTCTTTCTTTCTTTCTTTCTTTCTTTCTTTCTTTCTTTTTTTTTGCTTTCAAGACAGGGTTTCTCTGTATAGCCCTGGCTGTCCTGGAACTCACTCTGTAGACCAGGCTGGCCTCAAACTCAGAAATCCGCCTGCCTCTGCCTCCCAAGTGCTTGGATTAAAGGCATGCGCCACCACCACCTGGCAAGAGAGGGTACGATTCTAAAAATTAGCTTCTGTAAGATGGACAGTCTCCTTTGTTTAGGCAGCCACTCAATTGCACAGACCCTAGTGGATGAATCCACATCCACATATGGGAAGAATTAATTGGACTCAGTGGTTATTTAAAAAAAAAGAAAGAGGACATGAAGTTGGGATGGAAATATGTGGGCTCTGGGGCAGTCAAAGAAGGGAATGGGCATGGGTATAATTAAGATATGTTGTATACTTATATGGAGGTTTCAAAGAGTACATTAGAATATTCAAGTTATCCTATGATTGTCAAATGCATGCTGTGACATACATGTGAACCACATGCATACACACACACACACACACACACACACACACACACTAGGTAAATGTAAAAATATTTTCATAATAACATCCAAACTGGTGTTGGGGTTAAGTTCAACAAGTAAAGTTCCAGCCATACAAATGTAAGCACATATCACCAGAACTCACTTACATACCAGATAGATATAGTGTCCTGCTTATAATCCCAGTACTCTGTAGATGGACACATGTGATCCTCTGAGAAATCTGGCTAGCTAGACTAACCAAATTGTTAAGGTCTGGGTTCAAATGAGATACCTTGCTTCAATATATATGGTGAAGAGCAGTTGTGAAAGACATATTAACTTCTGGCTTCCACAAACATGTGCATGAATACACCCACCCACATACATGTGAACACACACACACACACACACACACACACACACACACACACACACGCCTTAGTCAGGGTTTCTATTTCTCCATAAAACATCATGACCAAGAAGCAAGTTGGGGAGGAAAGGGTTTACTCAGCTTACACTTATTTCCTCATTGCTTTTCATCACCAAAGGAAGTCAGGACAGGAACTCATGCAGGGTAGGAACTTGGAGGCAGGAGTAGATGCAGAGTTCATGGAGGAATGCTGTTTCCTGGCTTGCAATGCTTGTTTGTGAGACTTAACCAGAGAACAAAGTCTCTGATGGGCTTTTCTGAGACTACCTTTGTCAATATAATTAATATAAATCTCTTTACCTTAGCCTCAGGTAGACTCTTCAGACAAGGGCAAAAAGCAGTCACATTCTTCACCAAAATACCACAAAACAGTCTCTAGACCACATACTGAAATTCTTCTCCACGGAAACTTCTTAGGCCAGGTCTGCACAGTTCAAATCACTCTCAGCAACAAAGCCTTCCATAGTCCTACTAGGATAGCCCATTAAGCCCCACTTAAAGCATTCTATTGCTTTCCAAATCCAAAGTCCAAAAATCCACATTTTTCCCAACAAAAGCATGATCAGTCCTATCACAGCAATATATCACAGCAATATCACAGCCCCTACCCCAGTCCCTGGTAACAACTTCTGTCTTAGTTAGGGTTTACTGCTGTGAATAGACACCACAACCAAGGCAACTCTTATAAGGATGACATTTAGTTGGGGCTGGCTTACAGGTACCATTATAATCAAGATGGGAACATGGCAGCATCCAGGCAGACACAGTGCAGGAGGAGCTGCACATTTTCATCTGAAGGCTGCTATGAGAAGCCTGACTTCCACACGGCTAGGATGAGGGTCTTAAAGCCTATGCCCACAGTATCACAACTACTCCAACAAGGCCACAGCTCTTAATAAAGCCACTCCCAAGGCCAAGCATATTCAAGCCATCACAACATGCAAAAAGAAAAGTTTACATTGAAAAGCACAAACATGTCAGAGAGAGTTAGATGTGTTGATGAAAGCCTATAGTAGTACATTCTGGGGGCAGAGACAGGAGGATCAGGAGCTCAAGCCATTCTTTGCTACAGGAACCCTTGTATCAAATAAGTAAGTGATCCAGAAAATCCTCTTACTTTCATTCCCTTTTCATTTGGTTCCATGTTGCTACTGTAACAAATGACCACAAATTAAGTGACTGAAAGTGCAGATCATTCCTTAAGAGTGGCATTAATAATGGATTATTCCAGAATATTCTACATTTATAGAGATGTTTATCCATAAACAATGTATTCCAGCTTTCACGTACACATGCACATGATTCTAACTATAACACTTCTCTGTACATCTCCTTTTCTTCAAATAAAATCTATTATGAGACAGCTCTGGTGGAACAGGCCCTTCAGTCCTGTTATTTGGGAGGCTGGGACAGGAAGAGTGAAAGGTCAAGGCCTATATGAGCTACAGAATGAGTTCAAGGCCAACCTGGCAATTTAGTGAGCTCTGTCTCAAAAAAAGGGAGGAGAGAGCATGGAGAGATGGCTCTAGGGCTAAGAGTACTTGCTGTCCTCACAGAGGACCTACAGAGGACCTAGGGTTGGTTACCAGCACACACACACTGCACAAATGGGACATGGTGGCCCATATCTGTGATCATGTGTGCTGGGGAGGGAGGTAACGTGATCAGAAGTTGAAGTCTATCTCTGTCTAGGCAGCAAAGTTTTGAGCCAATCTAAAATAGATGGAAAGCTGCCTGAGTTGTGCAGCAATGGGGATGGGGAACTGGGGGAAGCCAACAGAAAGTCCCAGATGCCAGGAAAGCAAGAGGCTCCCAGGACCCAATGAGGAAGACATTAGCTGAAATACCCAACAAAGGGGTGACAGAACATGTAGGGACCATATACAGATGTTAGACAGGACCCCTGGTTGAGGGATGGGGACACCCACCCTTCTTAGAATTTTAACACAGAATTGCTCCTGTCTAAAGGAGTGGGAATGGAGCCAAAGTGACAAAGTGTGGAGCAGAGACTGAAGGAAGGGCCATCCAGAGACTGCCCCACCTGGGGATCCATCTCACATGTAGCCACCAAACCCAATCACTATTTTTGATGCCAACAAGTGCTTGCTGACCGGAGCCTGATATGGGTGTCTCCTGAGAGATTCTGCCAGAGCCTTACTGATACAGATGCAGATACTTTCAGCCAACCATTGGACTGAGCAGAGAGACCCCAATGGAGGAGTTAAGGATGGAAGGAACTGAGGGGGTTTGCAACCCCATAGGAAGAACAATATCAACCAACCAGACCCCCAGAGATCCCAGGGACTAGACCACCAACCAAAGAGTACATAAGGAGGAACCCATAGCTCCAGCTGCATACATAGCAGAGGATAGCCTTATCTGGCATCGGTAGCAGGGGAGGCCCTTGGTCCTGTGAAGGCTTGATGCCCCAGTGTAGGGGAATGCTAGGGAAGGGAAGGGGGGAGTGAGTGGGTGGGGGAGTACCTCATAGAAGCAGGGAGAGGGGATGGGATAGGGGGTTTTCGGAGGGAAAATGAGGAAGGGGGATAAAATTTGAAATATAAATAAAGTAACCAATAAAAAAATTAAAAAAGAAAAGAAAATGGTTAAAAAATCAAAATAAACACAAATCATCTATATCAATCAGATGACAACATTTGGCACTTGGTTCTCTCCTATGGTGAGTTCCAGAGATCAAACATCATTTTTAAAATATTATTTATTTTTATTTGTATGAGTACACTGTAGCTGTCTTCAGACACACACCAGAAAAGGGCATCTGATCTCATTACAGATGCATGTGAATTACCACGTGGTTGATGGGAATTGAACTTAGGACCTCTAGAAGAGCAGTTAGTGCTCTTAACCAGAATCATCTCTCCAGCTCAAGATCAAACATCATTAAGCTGTATGGCAAGTAGTTTTACCATTCCCCTGGTCCCAGAAATTATATTTGGAATTTGTCATTTTTCTTTGAAAGGTCTATTGTTTCTACTGCAAGAGACCCTTATAACCAGATACTCATATTTCAACAGAAGAGAGGGACTTCTGTACCTTCTAGGAATAACACTCTTTACTTTTATGTATGCCTGTATATATGTATTTGAGACAAGTTCTCATTAGATGTAGACCAGGCTGGCATCAAACTCACAGAGATCTAGCTGCCACTGCCTCTGCCTCCAAGTGCTAGGATTAAAGGCTGATTATTATTATTATTATTATGGTTATTATTATTATTTTGAAATGGATTTTAACAATGTAACCCAGAACTCCTGGAACTCATGGTGGATGGCAGGCTGGCCTCTGACATGTGGTAAGCCTCCTTCTATACTCTTCATTTGTTTCTCCCCAAAGAAATAAGAGGACTAATACTTTTTTTATGGACTGGATTTCATTGCTGTTAATTCTAGGCCAGGTTGCTATGTTAAAGGTCATTGCAAACAAGTAACATATCCTCTTGTCCTGTTTTTTTTTTTTTTTTTATATAAATGGCAAATATCCTATTTCTTGCTTCAGTGACTGGCTCACAGCTTATTTTATATATGACTAGATAGATAATTAACTAGAATGGCAGACTTGAACTTCCCCCTCCTCTGTTAGACTCCTGCATCTGATCCTGCACACTAACCAAGTTGCCAAAGGGTGCTTGGTCACATGTGAGCAGCTCAACTCTGAAAGACCCCATGCATCCAGAATATTCAATAAGAGGAAAGCAGTCTGTGGTTTTTGCCTCTTCACCTGGTTGAATTTCCAAAGAATCTCCATATAGCTCTGGCAGAAGTTGCAGAAATGTAGAAACACACACACACAGACACAGACACACACACACACACACACACACACACACACACACACACACACGTGCGTACAGTAGGGAGCAGTAGCCGAGAGCATCTATGTCCATAATCAGGATCATTTTTCTTACACTGTTTGCTTGTTGAGACAGTTCCCCATACTTATTTCCATTTTCCAGGAACAGCCTCGACTTATTTATCACCAACCAACAGCTAAGGGTTTCTAATAACATGAATAGGGTCAAAACCTTTGAAGTACTCTTTCAAATAATAGCAAGTCTGCAGCTAGAATGGTGCTCATGTGGTCTTTGTGCTCATATTTATTAATATCTGAAATGTGAGCTAGACAAAAGTATGTTCTTGGCTCTGAACCAAGGGGAGGGCAAGGAACTACTTGGGTCTTCATGTCCCATATGTCAGCCATTGCCCTCACATAGTTGCTATCCTCCTGGATATTTTTATGCCAACTTGACACAAGCTAGAGTCTTCAGAGAGGAAGGCCCCTCAGTCAAGCAAATTCTCCCATAAGATCAGCCAGCAGGCAAGCCTGTAAGGCATTTTCTTAATTAGTGATTGATGAGGGAGGGCCAAGCCCATTGTGGGTGGTGCCATCCCTGGGCTGGTGGTCTTGGGTTCTATAAGAAAACAGGCTGAGCAAGCCATGATGAGTAAGTCTGTTAGCAGCACTCCTCCATGGCCTCTGCATCAGCTCCTGTGTCCAGGTTTCTGCCCTGTTTGAGTTCTTGTCCTGACCCCTTGAACAGCAATTTGGAAGTCTAAGCCAAATAAACTCTTTCCTCCAAGTTGCTTTTGACCATGCTGTTTCATCACAGCAATAGAAACCCTAAGATACTTGCTTACTAGGCACTTGAAATGTAGGTACTACAAATAGGAAATATATATTAATTAGCTTATCAATGATTTTAATATGGAACATTTGTCAATGGGATAAGAGTTTAGATCTTTTTCTTTAACTAAAATACAACATTAAAAACAACAGCAACAACAAAGGAAGTAAGCCATTTATCAGACTTTTCAGAATTAAGAATTAGAGAGATAATAGCCAGATTTCCCAAAGGAGTCAACTTCCAGTGGCAAGATAATGAAGTTCCTCTGCTTTAAACTTTGCACAGAAGTAACCCGAATTGCCAGTGTAAGTCATTCTTTTTCTCCCTTCTGTTCTTCCTGTCTTACAAATAAAGGAACTTTGAAATAACCAATGTTCTTTTGTTCTTTCTGTTTGCTCCAAGGCTTTGTTTGTCTGCAAAACCAAATGCCTTAGGAACATGGATGCATTAATTGTTTTTTTTTTTTTTAAATTCTGTGGGATGAAGTTTTGCTTCGTTCAAGGATTACAAATAAAGCCAGTTAAAATTGATGAGCCAAATTATTAGTATTTACTCCTTTTTACACATCTGTTAGATCACAGAGGCTACCCCTATAAAGAGGATCAGCCAGTACCCTCCCTGATCTGCTAAGTTCAGGGCAGAGAGCATAGGGCAGCTCTAAGACATGATGGGTCAATAGGATTAGTTAGCTGTATAGCTTATGGAACACCTTCACTAATTGGCTAACTTCAGACACTGTCCTTGAAATCTGTAAATGTAAGGATTTCTCTTTGCTTTTCGGGCTTCTGCTGGCTTTCCATCGTAGTCCAACTTCCCCGGCTGTTACTATTTGAAGTTCTTAAAGGAGGTGGTCATCTGAAATTGGTCTCAGTGTGTCTCTCCACTGAACTAAGATTGAAGAGTTAATATTTAAAAATGTCAACTAATTTATAAGAAACAGATAGGAAGTCCACCTTGTCTTTATACCTATTCAATATTCTGTCTAGACTGGATTTTTGGGGTACTATTATGTAGCTCACGCTGCTCTCAAATCAGCTATATGGTAGAGGATGACCTAATCCTCTTGCTACTACATCCTGAGTGCTAGAGTACAGAAATTCACTACCATGCCCAGCTTCCTATTTTGTATTTTTTGAGAAAGGGTCTCATTCTGTAGCCCAGGCTAGCTACCCTGGAACTCATTCTGTAGCTTAGACTGGCCCTGAATTCAAAGAAATACTTCCGCATCAGCCTTTCAAGGGAGAGAATTACAACCATAAGCCACGTTACCTGGCAACATAACTTTCTTAACATTAATATAATTCATAAATTGATATCTATCTGATTTTCTGTATATTCCTTTCTTGTTTTAGGTCTCTCAGGGAAGTATTTAGCATCCTTAGCCTAACATCCTACCATATACATCTGAGAAAACATCTTTCCTATTATCCTAGTTGTTTTCTTTTTTTTTTTTTTTGATTTTCTTTTTTTTTCTTTTCTTTCTTTTTATTCGCTATATTTTTTATTTATATTTCAAATGATTTCCCCTTTTCTAGTCCCCCACTCCCCAAAAGCCCCATAAGCCCCCTTCCCTTCCCCTGTTCTCCCACTCACCCCTTCCCACTTCCCTGTTCTGGTTTTGCACTATACTGCTTCACTGAGTCTTTCCAGAACAAGGGGCCACTCCTTCATTCTTCTTGTATCTCATTTGATGTGTGGATTATGTTTTGGGTATTCCAGTTTTCTAGGTTAATATCCACTTATTAGTGAGTGCATACCATGATTCACCTTTTGAGTCTGGGTTACCTCACTTAGTATGATGTTCTCTAGGTCCATCCATTTGTCTAAGAATTTCATGAATTCATTGTTTCTAATGGCTGAATAGTACTCCATTGTGTAGATATACCACATTTTTTGCATCCACTCTTCTGTTGAGGGATACCTGGGTTCTTTCCAGCATCTGGCAATTATAAATAGGGCTGCTGTGAACATAGTGGAACATGTATCCTTATTACGTGCTGGGGAATCCTCTGGGTATATGCCCAGGAGGGGTATAGTAGGATCTTTCGGAAGTGACATGCCCAGTTTTCCATTTTTTCCAAATTTATTTTGAGCTTTTGGGCTAACATCCACTTATCAGTGAGTGCATATCATGTGTGTTCATTGGGTTACCTTGCTTAACCCTATTAAAAATGGGGTACAGAGTTAAACAAAGAATTCTCACCTGAAGAACTTCGGATGGCGGAGAAGCATCTTAAAAAATGCTCAACTTCATTAGTCATTAGGGAAATGCAAATCAAAACAACCCTGAGATTTCATCTTACACCAGTCAGAATGGCTAAGATTAAAAATTCAGGAGACAGCAGGTGTTGGAGAGGGTGTGGAGAAAGAGGAACACTCCTCCACTGCTGGTGGGGTTGCAAATTGGTACAACCACTCTGGAAATCAGTCTGGCGGTTCCTCAGAAAACTGGGCACCTCACTTCCAAAAGATCCTGCTATACCACTCCT
Source organism: Apodemus sylvaticus (assembly GCF_947179515.1). NCBI lineage: Eukaryota > Metazoa > Chordata > Mammalia > Rodentia > Muridae > Apodemus > Apodemus sylvaticus. The sequence goes on from NC_067495.1 coordinate 132,765,443, forward strand.
GGGCATATACCCAGAGGATTCCCCACCATGTAATAAGGATACATGCTCTACTATGTTCATAGCAGCCCTATTTATAATTGCCAGATGCTGGAAAGAACCCAGGTATCCCTCAACAGAAGAGTGGATGCAAAAAATGTGGTATATCTACACAATGGAGTACTATTCAGCCATTAGAAACCATGAATTCATGAAATTCTTAGGCAAATGGATGGAGCTAGAGAACATCATACTAAGTGAGGTAACCCAGACTCAAAAGGTGAATCATGGTATGCACCCACTAATAAGTGGATATTAACCTAGAAAACTGGAATACCCAAAGCATAATCCACACATCAAATGAGGTACAAGAAGAAAGGAGGAGTGGCCCCTGGTTCTGGAAAGACTCAGTGAAGCAGTATTCGGCAAAACCAGAATGGGGAAGTGGGAAGGGGTGGGTGGGAGGACAGTGGAAGAGAAGGGGGCTTACGGGACTTTCGGGGAGTGGGGGGCTAGAAAAGGGGAAATCATTCGAAATGTAAATAAATTATATCGAATAAAAAAAATTCAGGAGACAGCAGGTGTTGGAGAGGGTGTGGAGAAAGAGGAACACTCCTCCACTGCTGGTGGGGTTGCAAATTGGTACAACCACTCTGGAAATCAGTCTGGCGGTTCCTCCGAAAACTGGGCACCTCACTTCCAGAAGATCCTGCTATACCACTCCTGGGCATATACCCAGAGGATTCCCCACCATGTAATAAGGATACATGCTCTACTATGTTCATAGCAGCCCTATTTATAATTGCCAGATGCTGGAAAGAACCCAGGTATCCCTCAACAGAAGAGTGGATACAAAAAATGTGGTATATCTACACAATGGAGTACTATTCAGCCATTAGAAACAATGAATTCATGAAATTCTTAGGCAAATGGATGGAGCTAGAGAACATCATACTAAGTGAGGTAACCCAGACTCAAAAGGTGAATCATGGTATGAACTCACTAATAAGTGGTTATTAACCTAGAAAACTGGAATACCCAAAACATAATCCACACATCAAATGAGGTACAAGAAGAAAGGAGGAGTGGCCCCTGGTTCTGGAAAGACTCAGTGAAACAGTATTCGCAAAAAAAGAACAGGGAAGTGGGAAGGGGTGGGTGGGAGGACAGGGGAAGAGAAGGGGACTTACGGGACTTTCGGGGAGTCGGGGGCTAGAAAAGGGGAAATCTTTTGAAATGTAAATAAATTATATTGAGTAAAAATAATAATTACTAAGAAAAAAAATGGGATACAGAGCTAAATAGGGAATTCTCAACTGAGGAAACTTGAAGGGCTCTAAAGCACCTAAAGAAATGTTCAGCATCAGTAATTATCAGGGAAATACAAATAAAAACAACACTGAGATGCCACCTCACACAGGTCAGAATGGCTAAGAAGAAAAACTCAGGAGACAGTAGATGCTGGAGAGGATGTGGGGAAAGAGGAACACTTCTCAATTGTTGGTGGGATTGCAAGCTGCTAAAACCACTCTGGAAATCAGTTTGGGAATTCCTCAGAAAATTAGACATAGTACTATCTGAGGACCCAGCTATACCACTCCTGGGCATATATGCAGAAGATGTTCCTATATGTAATAAGCACACATGCTCCACTATGTTCATAGCTGCCATATTTATAATAGCCAGAAGCTGGAAAGAACCCAGATGTCCTTCAGCAGAGGAATGGATGCAGAAACTGTGGTATATTTACACAATGGAGTACTATTCAGCTATTAATAACAATGAATTCATGAAATTATTAGGTAAATGAATCCTAGTTGTTTTCTATTGCTGATCATGAACAAAAGCATCTTGGGAAGGAAAGGCTTGTTTGGCTTCCAGATCCTGATCACTGTCCATCACTGGGGAAAGCCAAGGAAGGAACACAGGGTAGGAATTGATGCAGAGACCACAGAGAAATGCTGATTACTGTCTGACTCTGCTTGCTTTCTTATACTATCCAGGACAATCTACACAGGGGTCGTGTTGTTCACAGTGGGATGGGCTGTCTATTCTAATCTTTAATCAAGAAAATGCTTCAGACTTGCCCACAAGCCAATTTGATAAGAGATATCCTCTCAGTAAAGGTTTCATCTTCCAGAATGACTCTAGTTTGTGTCAAGTTGACAAAAGCTAGTACAGCCATAAAAATGGATAACCCACCAAAGGCCAGTGTTCAAATAAGCCTCCTGAATCTAATGAAACTCTTATGTATGTGTATGTTTGCCCTAGCCCTGGAAGCCAGACATGCCTGAGACTTGACTCATCTAACCCTTCCATTTTGAGCTGATTATGAATTAGTCTATCACATCAAATTGTGAGGCTGAGCTCCCACCAATGTAGTGAGAAACAGTCTCCACCTCGTTTTAGAATAAAAATGGAGTGAATTCCCACCCCAGTGTACTTGCCTGGTTTGGGTCTTTGCATGTCCTGCAAATAAATGGCCTTGATAAATTGCTTTCACTTTGTGTGTTTCTTTGTGCAACACCAGGAATATTCTTTCCCAACATACATAGTCTTTGATTGGCTAATTCCATTATACAGTCCCTACCTTAAGAACCTAGAGACCAAATCAAGCTTTGGTAGTGCCACCCACTAGGAGGTGGAGATTAGATCAGGATCTGAGGCCAGCCTGGGCTACAATGTGACAGACTTCCTCATAAAGCCAAAAATAACATAGGAAGTAGACTCTACTGTTCTTTATGTGGTACTCAGGTCACAAACCTGTCTTTCTTCCTTTGGTCCCACTGCCTCCCACTCCTCAGACCATTTCATCCATCTGTAGCCCATCTCCTGTATCTCTACTTGGCCATTCTTTTCTCCCTAAGAAGTTCTCCCTGTTCTTCTTTCTGCCCACTCAAATTCTAGTCACATTTCAAAGCTAAGGTCATCGTTCTCTATGAACACTTTCCTGGCCATTCCTACCGAGTGTGGATTTCTTTCTTGTCTATAGCACAGTAAGTTAATTTTTTTCTATCTTATTCTACAAATTGATTCTTCAGTTGGAGTTTGTAGTCTCAGGGGACATAAAATCACATCATATCTGGCTGCCTCAAACTTGAAAATAGTTAGAGCCACAGGAAATATTTGTGGCTAAAATCTACCTTTTCTTATTCTTCAGTTTATAAGTAGGTTCCTGAGCTAGTGGTTTAAGGGCTCAGGCTAAGGTGCATGACTTACTGAGATTGCCATTATTCCACGTTTAAAGTCTCTATGACTAGCAACTATTAGGGCAAGCCACAAGCTCACAGTCCTGGCTCTAGAAAGCACATGTTTCTGCCCCAATATTCTAGTTGAAACAGTGGTCTGATTTTGAGGCTATGCAGTGTTTCTGTTTGCCAGGGCAGAAGACAGAGAAGTGAATTACCTTCTTACTAAGGTGGGAACTATTATATTTCCTTTTCCTGTAGTTACAATGCTACTGTACTGGTACTCTATCTGATGCTAGTGGGTCTCAGTAGCAGATCCTCTGCCTATATCACCTGCACTGAATTTCTTGTTCATAGATGACAACATTGTAAATCAAAGAAGTTATTTGTCTCGGGTCATGTAGCAAGTAAATACATGTGTCCCTTGGTGTCTATGGGCAATTGATTTCAGGAACCCTTATGAATACCAAAATTCAAGAATAATCACCTCCCTATAGAAAATGGTGTCTTATTTGCAAAGATTGTTATGCATATTCATTTTAATTTTTAGTGTCTTTGATATCTATTTATCTCTACCTGTCTGTCTATCTATCTATCTATCTATCTATCTATCTATCTATCTATCTATCTATCTATCTATCTATCGTGAGGGTATCGCACAGCAGCCCAGATTGGTCTCAAACTCGGTATGTAGTTGGGACCTCAATTTCTGATTCTCATTCTTTTACTTCCCAAGTACTGGAATCACCAGAATACCATGTCTGGCTCCTATGTAATCAATTTTGAAAAAAAGTTTGTCAAGTGCGATGGTTCATAAGTGTAATCTTAACAACTCTGGAGACTGAGGCAGGAATATAGTGAATTCCAGGCCAGCCTAGTCTACCTGTGAGTCCCTGTCTCAACCATGCCAATGTTTTTGGTCTATAGTTAGCTGAATTTGAAGATGTAGAATCTATAAATATGAAGGGCTAACTGCAAGTGACAGAAACATGATTTACACCCTGCCCTGTTAGACTGAAGATCAATGTCCTTTTGCTGCATGTGGCTTCCTAATTTGTGTATGCCAGGGAGAGGAAAAAGAAGACATCATTGTGAAACAGAAGAGAGATTCCAGGGGAGTAAAACACTAAAGAGGTTTTTGTGAATTCTCTGCTCTAAGATTCTGTCAGTATAGTTCCTGCAGCTTCAAGTTGGAACTTTTGTTTTATTTTGAGGCTGGGTCTGTCCATCTTGAGTCCACTCTAGCCACACACACACACAAATTTAAAGCTGATTCCTTGTCTGGGCTCCTTTGTTTGTTCCATCTGTCTGTTAAATATACAACTACATCAGTCCCTATGCATCTGTTCCCATCCCTCTCTGGAGACCTCAGTTTCACACATCAGACTCTCAGATTGAGAACTGGACCCTGAGATCTGACATACAAGCATCCTTCAGCATCACTTCAACATGAGATCATGTGCTAATAGGTTAAACTAATCATACAGGTTCATACCTGTAAACCCAGTACTTGGGAAGCTGATGCAGGAGGATTGTTGTGTGACTGTAGCCAGCCTGAGCTACATAATGAGTTCCAGATCAACTTGGGCTAAAGAGTAAGTTTTTTTTTTAAGTACTACTCAGTTTATGTACAGAACAAAATTTCTTCATGATTAAAACAATAACCTTCCACAGATGTTTGCTGTAGCCCTAGCAAAGAAAAACAATCTCTACCCTATCTAAGCTTCTTGCTAAGTATCTGCACGGGATATGACTTACTAAAGCTGCAGGAATTCTGTTAATGTTGATACTAAAATTCCTTTCTTAAGAACATTCAAGCAGTGAGAGCTGAACTTAGCATTCACTTATGAAGACTTGAAAACCACTCTCACAGGGGCTGCCAAAATAGCACTAAGATTATCTCTTCAAGACTCCCCAGGCCTCAGGATTTCCTGCATTAAAAAAGTGGGTGCTCAGCAACGCAATGTAACTTTGCTAGGTTGATTGGAATTTTTGAAAATGGCATAGTCACTATAATCCGTCTTTTCTTGGTAAAAACACTACCTAATCCAATCCTCTTATTGCAAGGAGTCTGTTTTATTGAGCTTCCTACATTTTAAATGAACAGACTGTTGTTTTTCATTAAGTTGTGATACTTCCTAGCTAGTTGGGTCACCTTAGAACATGGCACTGTTCCAAAAACAATGTAAAAATGGAAGGATTGCAAATGAAGCCAGCACTCAGGTATACAGTCTAGCATTCTGCTAGTGATTGAACTTAAGGGGTCTTTGTAAAAGGGATAATTGTCTCCACATAGTGTCAGGTCCTAACCTATCTCCAGGCAGTGTTGTGATTCCTCTAGTGGAGCACCTAGCACATCTTTGAATCATGTGAACATTTTTAATATTATCACATGCTGAGCTCAAACAATTGTACAACAAATGTAGGCATAGTGAAGCTAAGGAAGGTAGATAGACACAAGGTGGAGGCCAATCTGGGCTATGAAATGAGTTTGAGGATATCTTGAACCGCAGAGCAAGAGTCTGTCTCCAAAATGAAACAAAGAAATAGAGCAATGGTGTAACTAAATTGGCCCAAACTGTATTTGCTTCTACTCTTTTGAGTATTAACCTTTTTTGACTCAATTGCCTAAGTCAGATGCCTAGTTTGAAGATATTGATGGCTTTTCTGACTTATATACTAGTGTCTTGGCTTCCATCTTTTTGTTGTTGTTCTTGAACTTGTTAGAGATACAGTCTCCCGATGTAGTCCAGGTCTCCTGGAAATCATTGTGTTGCTCAGACTAGCCTCTAACTTGCAGTAACTCTCTTCCCTTCAGCTTCCAAGTGCATCATACCTGGTTCCTGCATCTTTCTTCAGCTTCTCTATTTTGCAACTATGATGACTACTTGTAATGAGTGACCAGCTTACTTCATTTCTACCTTTCTCAGTAGAGGTGCACATACAAGTGCCTTTGGAGGGAAGCACTGGGGGATATTTATTACAGATTCTGTCAGTGGCACTAGAGTTCTTTCTAAGAGTACACACTGTTTCTTCTTTTTGCTTTTTCTTCTTCCTTCTTTTTCTTCTTTCATATTTTCTTTCCTTAAAAATGTATTTATTGTTTTCTCATATAGTACATCCTGAAAGCAGCCTTCCTTCCATCCATCCAGCCCAGTTCCCCTCCATCCCATCTCTCTCCCCTAGATTCACTCCCCCATTTGCACTCAGAAAAAAGCAGGCCACTGAGCAATATGTTAACTGAACATGACATCTCAGGGTGCATAAGAAGACTAGGCACAAAACTCATATCATGGCTGGATAAAGAAAGGTCCTAATAGTAGGTAATTGGGTTAGGCAATTTATTAGTCAACGTTCTCAAGAGTCACAGAACTTATGGAATATCTCTATATATTAAGGGAAGTTCTTGGAATGATTTAAAGTCTGCAGTCCAACTAAACCAATGGGCAACTGTGATTGGGAAGTCAAGAATCAAGTAGCTGTTTAGTCCCATGAGGCTAGGTGTCTCAGCTGGTCTTCTGTATAAGCTGGAATCCTGAAGAAGTAGGCTCCAAAAGATGTGCTGGCAAACAAGTGCTAGCAGGCAAAGGTAGCCTTCCTTCTTCCAGTGTCCTTATGTAGGCTTTCAACAAAAGGTGTAACCCAGATTAAAAGTGTATACCACCATGCCTGGATCTAAGATCTTTATTTGAAACTTATTCTGTCCCACAATGGCCTGAACTCAGAGATCTGTTTGCCTCAGTTTCCTTGGATTAAAGGCATGTATCACCTTGCCTGGGCTTAACCTTTATGTAGCCACTATGCTTCAAGATCAGGATCAAAAGCCTGTGTCTTCCAGCCTCAAGATCTGGATCACAGGTGTGCCCTCCACTTCTGGATTGTAGTTCATTCCAGATATAGTCAAGTTGACAACTGGAAAGAGCCATGTTTCTTGTCTCTCTTTGACTCCTGTGTGACTGCCTTGTCTCTGCTCTGACTCCTCAGTGATAGACTATCCCTTGGAAGTGTAAGTTGGCATAAATCCTTTCTTCCCCACGATGCTTTTGGTTGTGTTTATCCCAGCACTAAACCTTGAACTGCAACATAGGATCTTACTATGATGTTCAGGCTGGCCCCAATCTCTTAGACTCAAGCAACCACCCTGCCTCAGCCTCCCGGGGAGCTGGGATTAGACACAGACATGACTGTGTCCAGTTTTGACCCTCTGTATTTCTCTTAAAAGTGTCATGCCATATCCATCAGCCAGCTACAGATTTCTATAAGTCACAGAATTCCAGTTGCTATTCCAGCTGTGCAGTCTTTGCCTGCCTAGGTTCTGGGAGCAAAGAATCCTAGACTGAGAAATTGTGTTACTTAATATCTCTCATCAGTGTGACAAAATACCTGATGGAAACAAGAACAGAAAAACTTGTTATTTAGCTCATGGCTAGGGAATTTTGTCAGCTGAGCTTTGGGATAAACACCTGAACTTCTGGAATTTTAGCACGTAGGAGGCAGAGGCTGTGGGGTCTTAAGGCTGGCCTAGACTATAGGTCATCAGTCCATCCTGACAGAGAAAGCATAGTAGAACCACCCTGTTGGTGGTGGCAGGATCCTGTAACTGCTGCTTTCAACATAGCTATACCACCAAGAAAAGAATGTGCACTGGAAGCAGAGAAGGACTATGGTCCCACAGGACCGCCCTCTGGTGACCCATTTCTGCTAAGACAGACTCTGAAAGTTTTTCAAAAACAGTGCCACAATCAGGAAACCAAGTTTTCAAGTACAAGAGAAAGTAGGAGGTATTTCGCATTCAAATCATAACAACAGCGTAGTACCATAAAGAACAGTGCTTGTTTGATTGCCTTTCCCTCACAGTACTAGAGACAAGACCAAGATCAAGGAAGGTGTCAGCAGGGTTTGTTTCTCCTGACACCTCTGACACCTCTGTCCTTGACTTATAGACTTGCAGTTTGCACTTTCTTCCTGTCTGTTCACAAGCTCTTACCTTTGTGTCTGTTAGTTTCCTAACCACCCCTCCCTCCTTTCCTTTCCTCTCAACTTTCTCTCTGTGAGACATCATCTTGCCTTAACTAACTGTGTTGTTGGGATTGTAGGCTCCTTAATTGGTCACCCCAATTAGTCAATCTCAGTCTCCTCCTCCTCCTCAACACCTCTCTGTTTTTGTTTACTTATGTATTTAATTTATCTATCTATCTGCCTATCCTTCCATCCATCCACCCATTCATTCATTCAAGTTTGAAAACATAGGTAGAGACAGACATGGGAATCTAACATAGCCCAAGTTGGCCTCAAACTCAATAGGTAGTTTAGGATGGCCTTCCAGCTCTACCTCCCAATAGGTGTGTGAGATTTCACCTAGCCTTCTTTCTTTTGTGTGTGTGTGTGTGTGTGTGTGTGTGTGATGCATGCCTGCTAGTACTTGTGTTGCACATTTAAGGAGACCCACAGAGCATGTTGGGTGTTGTTGCTTTTGCACTCTCAACCTTATTCTCTCAAGACAGGGCTTCTCACTGAACCTGTGGCTAGGCTGGTAGATAGTAAGTCCTTTCAATCCCAGAGTCTCTGTCCCCTACTTCAGTGGGGATGCAGGTATTTGCAGCCACACTCAGGTTGTTTAGATTGGTTTTAGGGGTTAAAAATCTGGTCCTTGTGCCTGTATCTAAAGTTCTCTTATACACTGAGCTACCTCTTGAGCACTGTGGATTCATTCATTCATTTGTTGGTTTATTATTTTTGAGATAAGGTCTCACTATGTATCACAGGCTGAACTTTCTTGATACTTTGCCTTAGCAAAACAACTTGACCCAGCAATCAGACTATAGGTGCATGCCAGTCTGTGTGGGTCTCTCACCTCATTTTGTAAGCATACTACACTTGTTGCATTAGCATTTACCCTAATGACCTGGATTAGCTTAAATGACTATTTAAACATCCCATTGCTTGGCTGGGTATAGTGGCACACACCTTTAGTCTAGCACTTGGGAGGCAGATGCAAGAAGATCTCTGTAAGGTAGAGGTCAGCCTTGTGTACATAGCAAGGTCCAGTCCAACCAGGGCTACATAAAAAGACCCTGATTAAAGAGGGAGGGAAGGAGAGAGGGAGGTAAGAGAGGCAGAGAGGGGGGAGGAGAGGGGAGAAGGAAAGAAGAGGGGCAAGGTGAGGGAGTGGGGGAGATAGATACAGACGCAGACAAACATTGAGATAGTGAGGTTAGGGACCCATGGTGTTGGGGGAGGAACATTTCAACCCATAACATGACCTCAATAACAGCTGGTATACCTGCTCAGAGTTATTTCCTGGTGAAGGGATGTCTCTGCACTTTCCTGGGGAGCAAGACCAGGTGGTGGTTCACCTGACCTCTCACTAGAACTCCCATTTCCACATTCTCACATTATGCAATTTATGACTCCTTCCCCACTCTCTAATCAGCTTTGGCGTGTCCACTTCAGTAATTGTAGGCTGTTTGTTTTCCCTACTCCCCCATCCTTAACTTCAAGTAGCTACCCAGAAAGATTTTAATGCCTTTAGGACCTTACCAGGCAACTAAACACTGAGTGACAGGCAAGAGCTCCTGTGTCAATGAGTCCTCCCTGCTCAGTTGAACCTCAACTAAGCATTCTGAGGTTCTAGTCTAAATCTCAGCCTCAGTCACAGGCCCACACTGCTTCTTCTCTGTTGTACTCAGAGAAAATAGCTAGGAAGCCACTCATGATGGAAAACTCTCAGGGATCTTCAAGAAGAAGGAAACCTGAAGCTCAGAGTAACTTGTGGGTGAGGTGACCTTTAGCCTCCTGATGAGGTCGTGTAGTTTTGTGAGACGGCTTTGGGTACTGGTTCCATGGTTGCTGGTTCATTGCCAGCTGTTTCTTTCCCCTACATCTGCCCACTTGAGCCTTGCTGGCAGTCACACCACTCATCCCCTGTCTCCTGGTCCCCACGCTCTTGCTGGACATCCATTTATCTTCCTCGTTTTCACTTTACTGGCTCCCAATTTGTCCATACTAAAGCTGCTGTTATACCTTCTAACCCCCTGACCTCCAATAACTGTCAAGGCCCCACACTAGGGCCTAGCCTGTCCCACATGATCTCTCCTCTCTTCTCCCTCTCCTTCCCACTCTCTGTTTCTTTCTTATCTGTTTCTCTGTCCCTCTGTCTCTGTTTTGTTTGTCTGTGTCTATCCCCTTTCCTTCCACTCCCTATGCACCATCCCTGGGTGTTTGAGACAAGGTGTCAGTATGGCAATAGGCAGCCCAAGCTAGGCTCAGACTCACTATGTAGTCTATGTAGTTGGCCGACTAGAACTCTAATTCTTTTTATCACACACACACACACACACACACACACACACACACCATCCCTTTACAAGGACATGATCTTACAATTGCTCACTCTTTTTTCCAGGTTATAATATAAAAATACTATGTGAACTTATTTGTATTCTAATGCTAATGCTGTCTCCTCAAGACCAGGTTACCTTAGAGTCCACAAGTAGACCTATGTGATGCTATGTGACCTTTTCCCCAAGTTATTTCTGATAGGTGGATAAAGATGCCAACAGCCAATAGCTGGGCAAAAGAGACACAAGAGGGTTTTAGGGTTCCTGGGGGCCTGGGTAGGGGGTTGGAGGAGAACCATAAGGGAGAGAGAAGGTGAGGAAGAAAGAGAAGTCATCATTAGGTGAGTCATGAAAATGTATCCCTGAGGGATGGCCAATTAAAGTTTAGAGCAGGCCAGATAAAACATACTAAGTAATAGCTGGGATTTATTGATAGGAAAGTAGGTTATAATAGCATAGAAGGTAGATCTCTACCTAGCTTTGTGCTGTTTAAGGCCTATTGTAAATAATAAAAGTTATGTGTGTCTTTTATCTAGGAACTGAATGATAAAGGCAGGGTAGAAACTCCCGGGTTGGGATTAAAAATTACTACAACACCTTGAGGTAGTAAGTCTCTGGTTGTCCCTCAAGGCCCTCCTCTGTCACTCTTGCCTTTGTGATAATAGTGATTCCAGTCCAGAGGGAATGATCAAGGCCTTTCTTCCTTCTGCCCTAGGTTGACCTCTTCAGTCTCTACTACCCTTTAGCTTCCTACTCCATTTGGTAGAAAAATCCAAGATCTGCATAAGTCCTCCAAACACAGCAAAAATCATGTACTAAGGTTCAACATCTAGTACTCAGGAATCAATTTCTCTTTTCTTCTTTCTTTTTTTGTGTAAGTGCTACAGAAACAAGCACATGTTATCGTTTTTTGAGACAGGGTTTCCTGATGTAGGCCAGGCTGGTCAGAAATTCACTGTATAGCTGAGAGTGGCTTCAAATTCTTGGTGCTTCTCCTCTGACCTCAGGCTGTCAAGAGCAGGGGTTACAGATGTCTGCTATCACACCTGGCTTCTTAAAGAAACATGTTTCTGAGGCAAGGTTCATTGGGACTAATGTCAAACTCATGATTTTCCTGCCTTGTCTTTCCCAATGCTAGAATTACTGTAGTGGGCACTACTACGTTCAGCTTTAAAATCAGTTGTTAGAAACTAAGTAATTTTCAATTGATACCAAGAAATGATTTTATTGCTAGAACACTAACCTGAAGTATGATAAGTAGACAAACACATATAGAAAATATCTGTTGAACTATTTCTTTAAAAAGAAAGAGACTGTTTTTTAAACTATACATTGGCTATATTTGAATCTATAGTTTTAGTTTTAAAAACTTTTAATACACTTTTAAGTAAAACATGATTACATTACTTTTACCCTTCTCTTCTCTTCCTCTGGCCCCTCCCAAGTCCCTTCCCTTCAACTTCTTCCATGTATGTCTCCCCCATTCTCAAATTGATGGCCATCTTTTTTTCTGATCATTGTTACATATATATGTGTGTATGTATGTACATATTATAAATGTACTTCAATGAATGTTTCTGTTGTTTGTGCGTATATGTGGTTTCAGGGTTGACTATTTTGTATTGGATAATCAATTACAGAAGCTCATCCTGGGGAGTGCCTGACTCTCTTTCAGCAGTCATCAGTTGCCTGTCCATGGATGGGGCATTGAGAGATTTTTCCCTTGTGCATAATATCGTGCATATTGCATGATATTATATTTGTGAAGCCATTTCTAGGAGAGACTGTTTCACAGGATACTTACTTGTACTGGCTGGTTTTGTGTGTCAACTTGACACAGGTTGGAGCTATCACAGAGAAAGGAACTTCAGTTGGGGAAGTACCTCCATGAGATCCAGCTGTAGGGCATTTTCTCAATTAGTGATCAAGTGGGGAGGGCCCCTTGTGGGTGGTACCACTTTTGGGCTGGTGCTCTTGGGTTCTATAAGAGAGCAGGCTGAGCAAGCCAGGGAAGCAAGCCAGTAAGAAATATCCCTCCATGGCCTCTGCATCAGCTCCTGCTTCCTGACCTGCTTGAGTTCCAGTCCTAACTTCCTTTAGTGATGAACAGCAATGCAGAAGTGTAAGCTAAATAAACCATTTCCTCCCCAACTTGCTTCTTGGTCCTGATGTTTGTGCAGGAATAGAAACCCTAAGACATTGCTGGTTCTTATAATCTTTCTACTTCCTCTTCTGAGATAGTCCCTGAGCCATAGATAGATGCATGAAGATTATGTAAACTATCCACTCAGCCTGGCCTCACCTCATCATTGCTCCCTCCATCGTGTCCAGTTGTGGTTTGCTACGATGGTCTCCACCTGCTGGATGGAGAAGCTTCTTTGATGATGGGTAGTAGCTACACTTAGCTGTGGGTATAAAGAGAAGATTTAGAACATAGTTGGGGACTCTGCTGGTCTAGCAAAGTGATAGTAGTTGGTTCTCTTCTGAGAGCTATGACCTCACCTACCCTGGGAAATTGGCTACGATTGCAGTACCAGGCATGGTTTCCATTCTGTTGAGTGGGGCTTAAGTCCAATTAGACATCTGTTGTTTACCACCAAATTGTAGGTACCTCTTACTGTACTTTTAGGATTATCTTGCCACATTGGTCATTGTGGTATCACAGCTGTGTAGGACTATTAATTTCTTCACTTACTTAGCAACTTGCATATTATTTTATGGTCTCATAGAAGCTAGTCCACAGGAAAGAGATTTTAAGGTTAGATCCAGCTTGAATAATCTGTTATATCTGAAATGTATGGTGCCTTCCTCAATAGGGGTTCACCTTCAACTTCTGACAGGCAACCAGGAGCAACAGCTGGAATCTCTATTATTTTAAGAGTCATTTGGACTACCCTGACCAGCTATTCTGAAGGAGATTTCTAATGCCTGGTACTGGGGCTTTTGTTAGTCTATGGTTCTTATGGGGGGCCATTGTCAGCCTTAGTGACATAACTTCCTTTATAATGGCATATATTTCCATATATATGCATTTGTGTTATATAACACACACACTTATGTGGTAAATTTAAACCAATAGGAATGTATGTATGTATTATATTTAATTTTCAGTAAACACAAATCAGTAAGATTCTTTGAGGTAGTTGGTGTGTGGTGGCACATGCATTATCCATTTATACTTCCATGGTTTCCACAGTTAACCTATGTTGTATTTGCACACAAGAAGACTGGAACTAAGAGCTAGAATCACAGATGAATATGAGAACATATGCTGTTTGTCATTCTGGGTCTGAGATAAATCACTCACTTTAATCTTTTCTAGGTTCGCTTGTTTACCTGAAATTTTGTGATTTTGTTATTCTTTACAAGTGAATACTATTCCACTGTGTACATGTACCATATTTTCAGGATTTATTTAACAGTTGAAGGACATTTAGGTTGTTTCCAATTTTAGCTATTGGGAACAGAACAGCAATGAACATAGCTGAGCAAGAATCTGGGAAGTAGGTTGTCAGTCCTTTGAGCATATTGCCAATAAGCATATAGCTGGGTGATATGGTATATTACTTTTAGCTTTTGGAGGATTTTCCACACTGATTTCCAGAGTGGTTGCACCAGTTTGCAATCCCACCAAGAGTGACTGGTGGTTTCTCTTTTTCCACAACATTTCCAGCATTTTTTTTTTAAAAAAAATCTTAGCCATTTCCTGATTAGGGTGAGATGAAATTTCAAAAGTTTGCTTTTCCTTAATTGCTAAGAACAATTGTCTTAGGGTTGCTATCGATGTAACAAGACACCAGGACCAAGGTATTTAAAGAGAAAAGGGCTTGTTTGACTTTTTTCCCCCCACATCACTGTTTATCATTCAAAGCATTCAGGAAAGAAACTCAAACAGGGCCAGAAACTGGAGTCAGGAACTGATGCAGAGGCCATGGAGGAGTGCTGCTTACTGGCTTGTTCTCCATGGCTTGCTCCTGTTTTCCTTATAGAACCCAGGATAACCAGCCCAGGGATGGCACCACACACGATAGACTGGGCTCTTCCTCATTGATTCCTAATTGAGAAAATGCACTACAGCTGGATTTCATAGAGGCATTTCCTCAGTGGAGGCTCCTTCATTTTGGTGACTCTAGCTTAGGTCAAGTTTACACAAAGCCAGCCAATACAACTGACCCCTTGTCCATTTGACATATAAACATATCACTATTAAGTCTCAACCCTTCCTTTATTATTCATTCCCAATATCTCACATTAAAAACATAGCCTTTAATACCAGAACTTGGAAGGCAGAGACAGGCAGATTTCTGAGTCTGAGGCCAGCCTGGTCTACAAAGTGAGTTCCAGGACAGCCAGGCCTATACAGAGAAACCCTGTCTCAAAACAAAACAAAACAAGACAAGACAAGACAAGACAAGACAAAACAAAACCCATGTGAAGGCTAATTCAGTAGCTCACACAACTGTGATGCCAGAACTCTTACAGAGAGATGGGAGGCAGAGACAGAATACCCAGAAGTATGAGCCAGGCAGGTTGGCATCTGCAGTAGTGAGTAAGAAAGGTCCTGAACCGAGGTGGGAAGTGAGTCCTGAGATCTGAGGGAACCCTCTGACCTCCTCTTGAGTGCCATGGCCTGTGTACTCTCACATTTACACATGTGAATTGAATGTATGCACACATGCATAAAGGTAATAAATACATTTCAGACCAAATTATTTTTCCTAAAAATAAATGAATGTGTATACATGCACTCATATACTGCTGAGATAGTATTACTTCTATTAATCTATTTTTGTAGAACTGAACATTTTTGTAATATTGACTGTTTGTTTGCTCGCTTACTTTCATGTGTGTGGCTTTCCAAGAAAGGGTCTCACTGTGTAGCCCAGACTGGTTTAGAACTCACGAATCTCATCCTCCAGAGAGGCAGGAATGCAGCACTTTAGTTGGCTTTCTTTTTAGTCTCCTTTTGTTTGTTTGCTTGTTTGTTTGGTTTGGTTTGGTTTGGTTTGGTTTTTCATGACAGGGTTTCTCTGTGTAGCCCTGGCTGTCCTGGAACTCACTCTGTAGACCAGGCTGGCCTCGAACTCAGAAATTCACCTGCCTCTGCCTCCCAAGTGCTGGGATTAAAGGTGTGCACCACCACTGCCTGGCAAAGATTTATTTATTATTATATGTAAGTACACTGTACCTGTCTTCAGACACACCAGAAAAGGGCGTCAGATATCATTACAGATGGTTGTGAGCCACCATGTGGTTGCTGGGATTTGAGCTCAGGACCTTTGGAAAAACAGTCAGTGATCTTAACTGTTAAGCCATCTCGCCAACCCTTCAGTCTTTTTTTTAATGTAGGTTGTGATATTTGGGTTCTTTAAATCCAACAATTATAAGATCATATTCATTGAAATCCCCACACAGGACTGCATTGGTCAGGAAAGGAGGATGGGAGAAATGGGAGGCAAGAACTTTTGTTATGGTTGACATAGAAAGGGCAACCAATGTAATGAGAGAGAGAGTGGGGGAGGGAGAGGGAGAGAGGGGGAGGGAGGGAGGGAGGGAGGGAGAGAGAGAGAGAGAGAGAGAGAGCGAGCAGAGGGCAGAGGGCAGAGATTGCAAAACAACACCAATCCCACCAAAGGAATGGGTGTCAAGGTGAGTGGTCTTAGAGATAGAGGCTACACATGGGCTCTGTCTAGCTTTGTATTTTTACAATCTTTCTGGGTCCTCCCCCTTCAAGACACCCTTTTCTTCCTCATCAGTCCCGACAAGGAATAGCTTCTCTTAGGTAGGCTCTTTTTAACTTCAGACTAGCAGTTTGTGAATTTAATGATTGCATCATCTTAGGGATTGGGTGGGGGGCAACCCTAGTAGGAAGGAGAAGTCTCTTCATAAAGTGATCAGTGCCGATTTACCAGCCCAGCCCAAATTCCCACTGACCCTCACTCCCTGGCACTTTTATCTGGGTCAGAATGATGTATGTGTTTGTGTGAATGTATGTCACATGTGTTTAGTTGTTCCTGAAGGCCAGAAGAGAGTGCTGGATCTCCTGGAACTAACAGGTCTGTTTGCTGGAAACTCCTCTGAAAGAACAGCGAGGGCTTTGAACTGCTGATCCATCTCTCCAGCCTTGTCTCTCTTCATTCTTGGTGACAATCTCCTTAAAGCAAACATACAAAAACCTTTTCCAGGACCATATGCATGCATTTAGATTAAGAGTCTCAGTGAAACAAGTTTTCCATTTAGTTTTGAAGAGAACTTTTGTTGGGCCCAAGTGGCAGTATAGACCCCTTGGCAGTCTGTTGATTGGGCCACATATTCCAGGGTTGGTTTCTTGGCAAGGTGCACTTTTCTACAGGATTTGTTTATTGGTGTTTTTTGTTTGTTTGTTTGCTTGTTTGTTTTCTTGCTTGCTTGTTTTGGATTTATATTATAATTACAGCATTTCATCCTTCTCTTTCCTGCCTCCAACACCTCCCTTGTACCCTCCTCCACCTCTGCTGTCTTACAACTTCATGGCTTTAGGCTGGAGAGATGGCTCAGTGGTTAAGAGCTCTGACTGCTCTTCCTAGGGTCCTGAGTTCAATTCCCAGAAACCACATGGTGGCTTACAACCATCTATAATAGGATCTGATGCCCTCTTCTGGTGTTTCTGAAGACAGCTACAATGTACTCGTATAAATGAAATAAATAAATCTTAAACAAATTCATAGACTCTTTCTTTAATTATTGTTGTGTGTTTAATTGCAAATGCATAAATATTATCAAGTATAATGTTACTTTTATGTATATTTTTAGGGCTGCCCATCTGGTATTGAATAATCTATTGGTATGCTTTTCCCCAGGGAAAACTATTTCTCTAGTTCTTAGCACTCCTTGCTTGTCTATAGTTCTTTGTGTAGGTCTGAGACCTCAAGGCCTTTCCTCTTTCCACAGTCAGCTCATGCTTAGACAGCCATGTTGGTCAGTGAGACTTCATGGGTGTAGCTTCCTAAAATTCCAGGAAAATCTTTGGCTCTTAGTATCTTTCCTCATCCTTACTTATTTTTAAACTTACTTTCGATATAATTATGACATTTCTCCCTTCTCTTCAAACTCTTCCCACATATCCATTTTTACTCTTTTTAAGATTTATTACCTTTTCCCCCATAATTGGTTTTAATGATTTTTTTTTTTGAGACACGGTTTCTCTGTATAGCCCTGGCTGTCCTGGAACTCACTCTGTAGACCAGGCTGGCCTCAAACTCAGAAATCCGCCTGCCTCTGCCTCCCAGAGTGCTGGGATTACAGGTATGTGCCACCACTGCCATATATATGTGTGTGTGTGTGTGTGTATTTAGATTTATTTAAATTTATGTGTATGAATGTTTTATTGGAATGCATATTATGTGTGTGCCTGGTGCCCATGAAAGTCAGAAGAGGGTATTGGATCCCCTGGAACTAGAATTAGGATGGTTTTAGCCACCATGTGGGTGCTGAGAATCAAACCCAGGTCCTCTGCAAGAGCAAAGTACTCTTAACTGCTGAGCTATCTCTCCACTTCTCTTGCTTATTTTGAGATATGATCTCACACAAGCTCAGGCTAGTCTCAAACTCAATATGTAACTAAAGATAACCATGAGTTTCTTATCTTTTTGCCTCTACATCCTGAGCATTGGGAATTCAAACATGCACTACCATGCCTGCTTTATGTGGTGGTAAGGATTGGACCTGGGGCTTTATGCATACTAAGCCAGCACTCCCAGCCCATTTTCATGGTTTTCATTGAGGAAGAAAAGGTTTCACTCTGTAGCCCAAGCTGGCCTGAAATTAACTGTGTAACCACGTTTGGCCTTGAGTTCTTGAAATTCACCTACTTCAGCTTCCCAAGGGGTGGAGTTATAAGCATAAGCCCTACATCTAGCTATCCAAGTGAATTTTTGAGGAAATTTTGTGGACTGTATGTACCATGTAAAGAGTTTTGCTTCCATATTGATTAAAAGTGGAGGTACCTCTAGGACATTGCTGATATGTGGGGTATGTCACGGAATCTGAACAACAATAAAGAGGAAAAAACTCACATCTTCCTTGTCTGCTACTCAGACCTTCAGTGAGATTTTACTTCTAGGGCTAACACTGCCTTCAGAACATCCATACAGGCTACTTCAAATTAGTATATCTTTTTTTTTTTAAGATTTTATTTATTTTATGTATATGAGTACACTGCAGCTGTCTTCAGACACACCAGAAGGGGGCATCCGATCCCATTACAGATAGTTGTGAGCCACCATGTGGTTGCTGGGAATTGAACTCAGGACTTCAGGAAGAAGAGTCAGTGCACTTAACCGCTGAACCACTTCTCCTCCCCTCAAATTACTATATATTAAGCCATAGGCATAGGGAATGGCTTGGCTGTTTACCTTAACACCAGATAGTTGTTTATGAATTTTATGTGTGTGCTTGTACATGTTCATGTACATGGGTGGACATGTGCACTGTACATGCAGATGAGTTTATGTACTTATAGAGGCCAGAGGTCAACTTCTCCTCTATTCTAGAGGATATGTTGCTCCTTTAGAGCCCTGTTTTGTTTTGAGATGGTTTCTCTGACCTAGACCTGGGTAACAGTGATTAGTGTCAGCTGATTGGCCACCAACCCCTAGCGATACATCCAATCTCTGCCTTCTCAGAGCTTGAATTACTAGCATACACTCTCATGCCCAGCTTTTACAAGGGCACTAGCAAACAAACATGGATTCCCCCCTGCTGCATAGCAAGCTCTTTACTGACTGAGCTATCTCCTCAGCCCTTATTCATGCTTCTTGAAACCTGGCCTATATAGCCTACGCTGGCCTGGAATTGCTAAGTGTCCCAGGAAAGATGGCCTCAACATTTTTATCAATCCTCCTGCTGTAGACCACATCATGTTGGGATTGCAAGCATGTACCACTAAACCTGGCATTTATTATTTCTGACACTAGGGCATTGAAGTAAGGGGAAGAAGGTATAGTCGAGCAGAATGGCCCCAAATCACAAGCTTTTATTCTTTCTCAGGTACTAGCACTCTAAGAGGGGGGGTCTGGAAGGAGTTAACATGAAATTTATCATTTTCTATTTAGACAAGCCAAACTCTTGATGACAAATATCCTTAGAGAGCCTACCCCATAATCCCCAGGGAATAGATTGGAGAGGAAGGACATCAATTTTAACTTCTATCATAAACTAGTAGAAGAAATAGCTCAGGTTAAAGGACCTGGCATCTACATGGAGGCTCAGAAGATCTCACCCATTTCTCACTTCTACACACCTCATGTGTATCAATTTAACATGGTGCACATCAAAGTACTATAGACCAGGTGGCTTAAACAATGCAAACTTGTTTTGAAAAAGATTCTTGTTGTGTGACCTACCATGGCCTTCAGCTCACTGTGGGGCTTAGATTGCCTTAAACACATAATTTTCCTGCTCTGGGTTCCTAAGTGCAGGCATTATAGGCACAATGCACTATACCTGGTGTGGTGGTTTGAAAATGCTTGGCCCAGGGAGTGGCAATATCAGGATATGTGACCTTATTAGAGGAAGTGTGTCACTGTTGGGGTGAGATCCTCCTCCTAGCTTCCTGGAAGTCAGTCTTCTCCCAGCAACATTCATATGAAAATACAGCATTTTCATATGAATGTTCTTCCTGGTCCATGCCTGCCTGGATGCTGTCATGTTCCTGACTTGATGATAATGGACTGAGCCTCTGACCCTGTAAGCCAGCCCTGATTAAATGTTGTTCTTATAAGAGTTGCCTTGGTCATGGTGTCTCTTCACAGCAATAGAAACCCTAATGAAGCCACCTGACTAGAATTTATTTTTGTACATATGGGATCTCTCTATAGACTTGTTTTGTCTCCAGATAATCTTCTCTGTGTAAGGATCTGTGCACTACTTTGTTCTCCTCACCTGTCACCAGACAGGGCCCCCCTAATGATTTCCAGAAACTCCAAATAGAGCCAGAGTTTGAGATTCATCTACATTTGATTTTGAAGGAACACGGTTCACCCTTTAAACATATGGGTAATCATTCCATGTCTGTGGAATTCCAAAAGAGTTCATCAGATGCTGGGTGCCTTCTAAGCTAAGCTATGCATGCTAAAACCCCCAAAGCCTGTCTCTAAAAGTAGTAACTCTTTGATCTTTAAAGCTGGGTGAATTTTTGTTCACTAGACCTAGTGTAGGTAGATGTACAGACAAATGATGCTGTGGGCCTGGATTCTTCCATGTCCTGCCCTCAGGGCTTTCTCCCCCACGTACTTTGTAGGGCCTTTCTTCCACACACTTCCCACCAAAGGGCCCTTGGTATTTTCTTTGTAGACACGGAACTGGATTAGGATGAGATTGTTTGCTTAGACTTTGCACCTACTTCTTTTGCAGAACCTTCTAGTTTGTATGACTGAAATGTTTCATTTTATCTTTTTATTTTTGCGATATGGTCTTGTGTAGCCCAGTCTGGCCTCAAACTCACTGAGTGGGTGAGACTGACTTTAAAGTGCTGCTTTTCCTGTCCTTGCCTCCTGAGTGTCAGAATTGCATGTGTTTGTCATCATATTCAACACTGTGACTGATATTTCTTTTTAAGAAACTTTGATAACAAGTTGGGAAGATAGCACAGGCAGGTCTCTTGATTTCTTCCTTTATCTAGCCTTTCCCTCATAGCAGAGCATCATATAATTGTAAATTAGCATTCAGACAGAGAGTAACAGTACAATGGTTGTACCAAAATTTTCCACTCTATCTCACATGTAGATAGATCAGCATGTATACCACATTCAAGATACGTTTTGGACAGGCTGACTCATGCCTGAAATCTCAAGATTATTTGAGAACTTGGGGTCAGCCTAGGCTGTATATTAAGTTCCAGGCCAGCACACCAGTCAGAATGGATAAGGTCAAAAACTCATGAGACAGCAAGTGTTGGCGAGGATGTGGAGAAAGAGGAACACTTCCTCCACTGCTGGTGGGATTGCAAGATGGTGCAACCACTTTGGAAATCAGTCTGGCAGTTCCTCAGAAAGCTGGGCATGATACTTCCTGAGGACCTGGTTATTCCACTCCTGGGCATATACCCAAAGGATTCCCCAGCATGTAATAAAGACACATGCTCCATTATGTTCATAGCAGCCCTATTTGTAGTAGCCAGAAGCTGGAAAAAACCCAGGTGTCCTTCAACGGAGGAATGGATACAAAAAATGTGGTATATCTACACAATGGAGTACTATTCAGCCATTAGAAACAATGAATTCATGAAATTCTTAGACAAATGGATGGAGCTGGAGAACATCATACTAAGTGAGGTAACCCAGTCTGAAAAGATCAATCATGGTATGCACTCACTGATAAGTGGAAATTAGTCTAGAAACTTTGAATACCCAAGACATAATCCACATAGTAAATGATGTCCAAAAAGAATGGAGGAGTGGCCCCTGGTTCTGGAAAGACTCAGTGAAAGAGTATAGGGGAATTCCAGAACAGGGAAGCGGGAAGGGGTAGATGGAGGAACAGGGGGAGGGAAGAGGGCTTATGGGACTCTTGGGGAGTGGGGACCCAGAAAAGGGGAAATCATTTGAAATGTAAATTAAAAATATATCAATAAAAAAGGTCTATGACAAATAGGGGCTCTAATAAGATTTTTATACATATTTTATGTATAGTTATATTCAAGGTCATGTTCACTTGAAATCTTCAAAAAATGTTCCTGTCTGTCTTAGTCACTGTTCTGTTACTGTAAAAAGCCATCATTACCACAGCAACCCTTGTACAAGAAAGCATTTAGCTAGAGGCTTCTTTATAGTTTCAGAAGGTTAGTCTATTGTTGTTGTTGTTGTTGTTGTTGTTATTATTATAGTTGGGACTATGGTGGTACAGTATAGCCCTGGAACTGAGAGCTATACATCCCGATCTACAGGCAGCAGGTAGAGAACCTGGGCTGGGCATGGGCTTTTGAATGTTTGAAGCACACCTCCAGTGATGCACTTCCTCCAAGAAGTCTACACCTACTAATTGTTCTAATTCTTCTCAAACAATGCCCTCCCTGTTGACTAAGTATTCAAATATATGAGCCCACGGGGGCCATTGTTATTCAAACCACCATACTGTTAATTTTCTATTTATAATTTTTAATTCAGATGGTTAAAAAATGTCTAAAAAGGTGCTTGAAGAATGGAGACTCACAGTTATCTGAGGCAGAAGTATCAGCACAATTCTGAAGCTACCCTGTGCTACAGGATGAGGTGTTGTCTTAAAACAAATAAACAATAACAAAAGCAAACCAAACCTGGTATGTTAGTATACACTCATGAATCCACATTGTCTGGGTCCCATAATGTGGAATTGAACTCAATTGGACCTCATAATGATTTTCACTTCCCCTACTCTTTGCTGTGTTTGTCACAGATGCCTTTTAGCATCTGATAATGCCTCAGACACTTCAGCTACTTGTTTATATTTTCTCTCTATTTCTACGTTATTCTTAGTATTTTTATCCAGTTTTGAACATGGCTTTGTTTTATTTGCCCTGAGTCAGGGTATCTCAGGCTGAGCCTTGAACTCATTACATAGTTGAGGGTAACTTTCAGCTTCTCACTCCCGTGTCTCCATCTCCTGGGCATCTGTGTTTGCCTGTTTGTTTCAGTGGTGGGGATAAAACCTATGGTCCTGTATTTGCTGGTCAGACAGGGTACATCTGAGAAACATCCCTAGCTCAGACCATGACTTCTTGCATACTCGGATAGCATAGGAAGAAAGCAGTTGCTGGGAATTCATTTATAAGGATATTAATCTCACTGAGGAAAGTAATACCTACGACTTCCACAGGCTTCACTTCCTTATCATGTCTCATAGGTAACTTTCTTCTGAATTATAATCTTGTACTTATTGCTAATTTATATGCAGGAGTAGACTGGAAAATACTAAGAATCTTATCATCAGGTTGTTATTCTCCAAGTGCTATTGCGTGTAACCTTCTTATTTCTATGACATCATACTTTGAATGGAGACATTGTTTTGCCTTCTGCTGAGTGAGCTACAGTGGCCTCTTAAATTCTCCAGCATGGAGATATGCGGCACAATGAGCTTAACCTCCAAATAAACGTACTCCCATGGGTGGGTCTGTCAATAGGCAAGAATATAACTAGTCTCAGTATGTATCCCGTGAAATAAAATTCAAAACCCATCATGTTGTCCAGGTCTCTATAGCAATATGGAAAAATCACTATCATTTTCTGTTACAATAGCAAGGGCAAAAAAAGCTCTTGATGAGGGGTTACATGTGAGGGGCTGGCAAGATGGCTCAGTGGGTAAAGACACTTGCCACCAAGCCTAAGCACCTGCATTCTATCCTCAGAACCCACAGTAAGAATTAATTCTTCCAAGTTGTTCACACATACACACACACACACACACACACACACACACACACACACAGAGAGAGAGAGAGAGAGAGAGAGAGAGAGAGAGAGAATGAATGAATGAATGAATAAAGGCATCAATGTCCAAAAAAAACTTTAAAGGCACTAAGAGCATATTGTCACCATATGTAGTATTGTAAATGTAGCAATTAGAGTTCTAAACTACTACTCTTCTAGGACATAGACATAGGTACTTGTCCTAACTACATGTAAAGTTTGAATATTCTACTCTGGGGTTGTACCCTCATTGGTATCTGCTCTGCAGTCTGGATTACAGCATCTATCCCTCAGACTACAATTAGACAGTTCCATGGCCAGCAAAATGTCTCTGTGGGCAAAAGGTACCTGCTTGCCAACCCTGATGATCTGAGTTCAATTTCTGGAACCCACATTGTGGCAGGAGAAAAGCAATCCTCCAGAGAGGACATGAAGCATATGTGTTCATGTGTATAATTATATCAGACACATACACACACACACACACACACACACACACACACACACACACACCACAAAAAAAAAAAATAGCAAGGTGTTTGAAAATGTAATCTCGAGCTGGGCAGTGGTGGTGCACGCCTGTAATCCCAGCACTCTGGGAGGCAGAGGCAGGCGGGTTTCTGAGTTCGAGGCCAGCCTGGTCTACAGAGTGAGTTCCAGGACAGCCAGGGCTGTACAGAGAAACCCTGTCTGGGGGGGTGGGGGGGGTGGGGGGGAATCAAATCCAAAAAACCAAAAAACCCAAACCAAATCAAACAAAAAAAAGTAATCTCTAGTTGAGCCACCAGATGGCAGAGCTGCACAGGTTTAGAAAATTTTAATAGCGTCTGTAACAAAAAACATAAACCAAAGATCAAATTCACTAGGCATGTTACCTTAGATAGAAACTCATAATACTGCGTTAGTTTCTTCACATTATTTTGCATTTATTTTAATGTAATTAAAATTGTAAATATATACTTACCTGCACAATATCTTGTTTCTACTTTGTAACAAAATCTTGTGAAGGTCTTTTCAAAATACTAAATATTCTTTTATGGCATTCTTTTTATTTTCTTCCTTTGGAAATTTCATACATGTAAGTAGTGTGTTTTGAACATATTTACCCTTAATTCCTTCCTCCTGACACCTCAGGGAACCCCAATTCCCTCCTCCAATCCTCAAGTAACCCAAACCGAGCATGCCTCTCCTTCCTTATTTCAATTTCTTAACTTTATTAATTTATTTTAAATGAGGCTGAGGTGGGATACTCATATGCCACAGCATAAGCATAGAGGTCAAAATGCAACCTGGGAAAGTGGTTTTCTCCTTCCATTGTATGGGTCCTGGGGGTACAATTCAGGTTATCAGACTGCGGCAAGCCCATTACCCACTGAGCCATCTGTCACCTCACTCCCTTTTAAAAATATTTTTTTATTAAATTTTAAATTGTGTGTATATATTTGTATCTGTGCACATGGGTGCAGTTACCAGAGGAAGCCAGGGGAAGCCAGAAGTGGTAGCTTCCCTGGAGCTTGAGTGAAGGAGAGTTTTGAGCTATCCAATATGAGTGCTTGGAATTGATCTTGTTGGTACTCAGAATCGAGTTAGCATCCCCTGGAGCTTGGGTCCTCTGCAAGAACAGTATATGATCTTAATTAACCACTGAGCCATTTCCCCAGACCACTCCCCTTTTGAGACAATGCCCTAGGTAGTCCAGGCCAGACTTATTGTGTAGCTGATCTTGAGCTCCTTCCAAGCCTCTTGCTTCCACTTTTGCAAGTACTAGAAATATAATCACAAGGAACCATGCTTGGCTACAGGGCATTATTTTCTAATGCTTAATTATTACGATTTTTTTTAAAGTAAGGTCTGTGATATAGGTTGATGGTGGAGCCCTTACAAGCGAAAGGCCCTGGCTTTATCCCCTGAAATCCAGAGGAAAAAAAAACATATAGACAATATGTAAATTGGCATATTTAAATTGTTTTGCATGCCAATAACGAACTCCTTGGCTTAATGTACTAATTACTAAAAGAAGGATTGTAAGGACAATGTAATTTTTTGACTGGGGCATGCATTTTCAAGTTGTTTTCCAGAGAGACAAAGATTCTCCTAGCAGTCCTGGGAGAGGATGCTGTGCATGCTTTCTCACTTGCAATATTATTCCAACTTTGGAAGTTTGGAAGCTAAAAAAGCAAATTGCACCTCTTCAACAATCAAACCTAAAGGGAACACCAGGCCTATATTTTTGATACTTTCTATTCTCATGTTGGAAGGCCATGAGGGTGGGTCAAAAACAATCTAAACTGTAAAGTCAGTAGTTATAGAGAAGAGTTGCAGAGGGGGGAATGGGTTAGTCACAGGATCAGTGACTATTGATAAGCAAGTTCTCTCTGTGCTCCTGAGCTACTGTGTTTCTTTGTGTGTGAAGGGAGGGATTCAGGACACTTGCAGCCCTATCTCTGTTATCCTACATTCTGAAAAGGACACATTTAGCTCCCTCATCCCTCTCTCCCAGACTGCAATTGTGGAACTCTGAGGTTTGTCCATACTATTTCTTCTCTCACCACACAACAGGACTACAGGTGCCCACGGACACCCAGAACCAAGGTAAGCTTATTGGAGATGCAAACACAGAAGCTATTTCTGTCCCCTAAATAGAACTGGGCTCATCTTCCTTGTTTGCATAGAATTGACAGCATATCTCATTGCGAATGCCTCATTGAGGAGCAATTAGAAAAAACTAGGAAGTCTTTCAGCTGCTGCCCATTTTTAACAGGACCTTTGGGTGCCTCCAATGGACTAAACACAGGCCTACCTCTAAGGAAGGTACCAGGCTCCTGTGGTCCCTGAAGTTATCCTAAGATAGTGGTTCTGAGTTCCTTGTTTCAGGTCAATGAAAATTAAAGGTACAAACTCTTACAGGAATATGCAAAACAGAAACAGACTTTATTAAGAATTATTTAAGAAGTAAAAGATGGAGGGAAATTTAGATAACTCCTTAAAGTTGAAAGGGTTTCCAAGAAAGGAAAAGTTATCCATCTCCTTTGTCTGGGGATTTTTATAGGACCATGGCAGAAACTGGACAAAGGTTGTGGTAATCTCCACTGAGATCGGCTAATTATGTGGACGATCATAGACCAATATAGGGCCCTTATGTTCTGTACATGTCCTCATGGCTCAATTTCTGTTCAGATACTGCCCATCTTGTTAGTGGTAGTTGAAGCCTCTCTTATTTATCACTGAGTAACTTTGTTAATTATTGACCTTGACTGTATGCTGTTAGTCATTTAGCCAACTTTACTACCCTCTGAACTTGGAGGTGTCTTGTATTATTCTAAGTTCTTTTCAGTCTCACATTTACATAACCAGCTTTGGGATTTCCCTCAGCAGAGAGCTAACTCTATCATAGCTGCCAAGATGGAGCTGTGCTGTTTCTTTGTTTGTTTGTTTGTTTTTTGGTATAGCATAGAGTTTATTCAGGCCAGAGGATGGGAGTTAGAGAGGCAGAGAGAGAGAGAGAGAGAGAGAGAGAGAGAGAGAGAGAGAGAGAGAGAGAGAGAGAAGAGAAGAGAAGTGGAGGAGTGGAGGGCAGCTATGACCACCTGGAGAGAGGAGGGAGGAGGAGTGCCCAAGGGGCAGAGAGGTGAGAGTGTGATGAGAGAGAGCGATGAGAGAGCATGCTGTTTCTTGATTACATCATATTTGGCTCCTCAACTATGGGGGTGTAAGGTGCCCCTTTAAGCAGAAGATTCTTAGAAGCCATCCCGGTGCTTTCTAGAGGTCTACATTGAGTTTGTTTTCTTTTACAGTTTAATAATTAAGAGGCAGTTTAAAAAATCTCAAACATGACTTGCAGGATTAGAGAGAATCTCAGACACAGAAGATAAAGTGAACAAATGAAAATTACCTTTATTAAAGGTGAAAAATCATCCACGCATGCATCCACACACTCACATACAGACATGTGCACACATATACAGACAGAGGCACAGACCTCCCCTGCAAAGTATGGGATGCTGAGGAAGCTGAGGTCACATTTTTCCTGGGGGGGGTCTGTGGGGTTCGAAGGGACTTTAGTAGGCTTGAATGTAAGTCCTTTTCCCATAATTTAGAGTTGGTCAATGTAGATGAAAAAAGGGAACTGGTAGGCCCAAGGCTTTGGGTAAATGTGTCCTGGTCCAGCCTGAACCAATCTGCTGGCATCACCCTTCTGACAGGAGAAGATGCCTGACCAGGCCTGTGTTTTAAGATGTCAAGCCTTTGTTTCCATGAGAAGGAAGAAGCGAGAAGTTTGTCATCTTTATTATCTACCTGTGGCCTTTTCCTGTCTATATGCTCATCAGGGATCTAAATCCTAGTTCCTCAGTTCTTACTTCCAGTTTAGTCTGATATAATTAGCTGCATTAGGAACAAGAAGGTAAAACTGAGTGGTAGTTGTCCACCTCGACACACTTGAGAGACAGAAGCAGGAGGGCTTCTAAGTTGAAGGCCAGCCTGGTCTCAGCCTAGACTACAGAGAGGGTTCCAAGACAGCCAGGGATACACAGAGAAACCCTGTCTTGAACTCACCCCCAAAGGAGGAGAAGAAGAAGAAGAAGAAGAAGAAGAAGAAGAAGAAGAAGAAGAAGAAGAAGAAGAAGAAGAAGAAGAAGAAGAAGAAGAAGAAGAAGAAGAAAATGAGGAGGAGGAGAAGGAGGAGGAGGAGGAGGAGGAGGAGGAGGAGGAGGAGGAGGAGGAGGAGGAGGAGGAGGAGGAGGAGGAGACTATTGTTCCTCAAGGACTTTCTGGGTGGAGGGAGTAAAGCAGTCTTCTACCACTGGCCCAAGGCCCTGTCCTTCCTCTTATCAGTTTAACTTAGTTATCTCATGCCCAAATATAAGCCTTCTTATTTATTGCAGTGGTTTGAATTGAGATGTTCCCTATAAGCTCATATATTGAATGTTTGCTTCCCAGTTGATGGGCTCTTTAGTAATAATTGAGTGGCATGGTCTTGTTAGAGAAGATATGTCACCAGGGGTGGGCTTTGAGGTTTCTAAAAGCCCACCAGGTCTAGTCACTCTCTCTGTGTCTGTCTCTGTGTCTCTGTCTCTGTCTCTCTCACTCTCTCTTCTTTCTCTCCACCCCATGTATCAGGATGTAAGTTCTTAGCTATTGCTCTAGAATCTGCCTGCCACCTCTCTCCCCCAAAATGATTATCATTACTAATTATCTGAAAGTATAAGCAAGCCCCCAATTAAATGCTTTCATCTATAAGTTGCCTTTGTCATGGTATCTCCTCACAGCAATAGAACAATAGCTAAGATATGCATCTTCCTCATGTTCCAGGCCTTGCTGTGTTATCCCATCATCCTCATTTTAATTGCAGCTTCTGATTTCATGTCAACACAGATGAACAACTCAAGGATTTTACCATGAGCTTTCTTCCCTCATCTATTGAGAGTGAGCTCTTACATCGTAACACAGCTCTTACTATCACTCTTTTTTAACTTTCTAAACATCCCAAAGACAAGGGGAGAACTGTGGAGCTGACTATACTTTTAAAAGATTACCTCTGATATGATTGGTACCATATGGGTCATCAGAGACTTGCATTGAGTCTGGAGGAATCTACTAAGATGGGAATAGTTTTTCATACCACCATCTTTCTCTCAATTGCTCTTGAAGAGTCTCACATGTTAGGGATTAAGGGGACACTGAGATGAACTTTTTGGGGGTAAGAAGTTTATTACAAAAGTTATTACCCAGGCATGGTGACACCCGCACATGTTAATTCTATCACCTGAGAGGCAGAAATAGGCCTATTTCTGTGAAATTAAAGCCAGCCTGGTATACCTAGTGAGTCCCAGGTCAGCCAGGGCTATATAGTGAGACTCTGCCTCAAAAAATAAATGAGTTATTGATGCCCTGGACACACAGACAGAAAACAGCATGTCAGAGGATTTTAGGAGCAGAAATGGAAGTCTCTCATAACATTGTGAGCATGGGGGTGGTTTTACAACTTGAGCCTGCATTTAGACTCTGATTCTCAGGCAAGAGGAAGAAAAAGGGGTGGGGAGCAGGCTGTGTAGCCATCAATAGTCTCTTTCATATAAATTCATTTCCCCAGATGAGAAAGCTAGTCACCTAGAAGTCTATGAGCTAAAGATTCACAGACAATGGCTCAGTGGCTTTTAGAAACCTCCATAACTGTGAGAGGAGAAGGACCTCTGTAGTTACTGTGGCCTGAGTAGCAGTACTTGGAAGGCAGGAGCAGGCAGACCTCTGAGTTTAAGGGCAGCCTGGTCTACAATAAGTTCTAGGACAGCCAAGGCTACACAAAGAAACAAAAAGCAAAATAAACAAACAAATAAAACCCATCCCTCTGGGGGCTCAGCCTTCCAAGTACTGAGATTAAAGGTGTGGATCACCACCACTTCCTGCCCCCCCCCAAGGAATTTATCAGCTACATGTTTTGTGACTCAAACACCTTAAAGGTGCATCTCAAATGAGGGGGAGGAAAACTGGATGTACTTGATATATAAGTGGATTTAGATGGGAACTACGTGTTCTGTCCTCCCAATTGAAATTTGTGAGGACACATCGGGGGATGAGTGTTCCCTGAGATATAATTTCACAAGACACAGTAGATAAAATCTTGTAGGCCAAGACCTGAGATGTGAGGGATAAAGCAGGGTTCAGGATGACACAACCTGGACACCCCCAAGTCCATTCTTCCCATTCCTGTATACTCACATAGTAGATTTCTACACACAAGAGTTGTGATGAGAGTTTACAACCCAGACATCTTGGCCAGGAAGCAAGGATTCAGAAAATGGGTTCGAGGCCACAGGAAGCCATATGCTAGCAGAGGCCCACATTCACCTCTGACCCCTTATTGCCAATGTCACAGGTGTTGTAGGTAAGGCGCAGACATCTAGGGGTTCCACCAAGTTTGTTCCATGGGACAGATGAAGAATTGTACATCCTTAAAATGAGACCCATGCAGAGACAGCTAAGTCAACAGACTAGATGGCGGGTATAGTCACTAACAACAGGAAAGGGAAGGGACAGGTGGAGCTTTCAAGGGCTGCAGAGGCAGGGACTGTGAAAGAAGCAAAGGAGGCAGGAGATCCTGGGGACCACAGACACAGAGAATAAGTGGCCATTACCCCAAAGTGAAAACTCTAGTTGGAGCTTATGGGGCCCTAGACACAGAAGGTGGAGAAGCACCAACCAGAGTGAGAAACAAGAACAAAATCAGCAAATCTTATTAGGACAGAAATACAGATCCCATCAAGGGGGCGGGGAGAGATCCAGAGGTGGGAATCTTCCTGAAGACTCTGTGCTAGACTCCTTCTAGGCTCCTGGGGATTCTGCCCTTTCTAGTTTTCTTTCCCTTTCTCTCTTGTGTTACTTCCCAATAGCCATTAGCACTATGTAGCAGTCCTAGTCTTTAACTATTGCTAGGAGCAACCTCTCTTAAAGGGCCAGTCCCTGTTTTTTTTAAAAATTAGTTCCAGTTCCCCCGATCTTCTTCTCTTCTCTGTTCTCAGAGATTAGGAATTGACACCCACTGCCATTGGAGATGGGGGCAATAACCACTCTGGCTATTTCCTGATGAGAGGAGAAAGTGTTTTATGGTTTCACATAGAAAAAGGAGGGATCTAACAGGTGGGTCTCTAGGACCAAGATAGAACTCAGATGGCTGCAGATGGCTGCATAGATTCAGAGTGCAGGACAGCCATTTGACCTTGTAGAAAAGCCTAGTGATATCCTGTAGGTACAAGGTGGATATTCTGGATTACTGTACTTTATCCTGTGCCAGTGATGGCTGGAAATTTAGTTGCCTCACTTGATTGGGAAGCATGGGCATTTAGAACACAGGATTTTATATTACAGTTAGAGAAACTATTTTCCATAGAGCAGAGGTTCTACAACCATCAAAGATATATGGTTGTATTTTCTCTTCATGTTCAGGATGGTGGGTCGTTGGCTCAGATCCCATTTGAATTAAGATGTCTAGCAGAACCTTGTTGGGCCAGGGTGGAGACTCTTGCAAGTTCAATATGGAGGCATATTCTTGGGAAATCCATTTTGTTTTCATTACCAATTCCCCCAACTCTTATTTTTCCTCCCTTAAAACATTACAGTCTCCATCCGACCCAAAAATAATAAGCTGACTTTATGTTTTGTGCCAGATATGAAAGCCTTTTCCATCTAAAGTGGCCTAGTCTGGTTGCCCTGAAGTCTCTAGGCCTGTACTGAGTGCTCCTAATAAGACCTTCTATTATGCAGGGAGGCACTGACAAGAGACTTGAAGTGCCACCCTTCCAGAGGAGAACAGGGATTGTGGGAAGAATTGTGGGAAGGGGTTACAAAAATTATAAAATCTGTGGAACATTTTTTAGTTCAAATTTTTTCTATTTACTTTATATCCTGATTGTATCTCCCCTTCCCCAGTCCTTCCCTCTTATCTCTCCTCCCCAACCTTTTGCCATAGATATCAACGGACCATAGCATATCAAGTTGCAGTAGGACTAGGTCCATTTTCTATTGTAATTAAGCCAAGCAGCCTAGGTAGGGGAAAGGGATTCAAAGGCTGGCAACAGAGTCAGAGACAGCCCCTGCTTCTGCTGTTAGGAGTCCCATATGAAGACCAGCTGCACAACTGTTACTTATATGCTGATATACCATGTATACCCTCTGTTTGGTGGTTCACTCTCTATGGGCTCAGTTTATTTGATTCTGTAGGGTTTCTTGTGGTGCCTTGACCTCTCTGGCTCCTTCAATCCCCCCCCCCCACCATGTTACTGAACACCTTTGCAAGAATGAGTGGACAGAGATCACATGCCTGCAGCCATTGGGTGGTACCTAGTTGGGACTGGAATATATGGGATATGTGAATATACAAAAATTAAACAAGGTGAAATGAATATCAAACTCAATGAGAGAAAACTCAGCTTCCAGCTTAATGACTCAATTGGTGGAATGATTTGTTGATCCATATCATCTTAATCATTTTCTCACTATATTATATGGTAAATTGGAAAGGCCAACTCCAGCCTGGTGGTGTCGTGCCAGTCAGTACAGCTGTTAGCATCTCTCTAGCAACCAAGCATTAAATGTTGTCCTCATAAGAGTTGCCTTGGTTATGGTGTCTTTTCACAGCAGCAAAACTAAGACAGCCAGTAAGATAAGTTCCATTCTGGGACAATCCTTTTCCTGTCCTCTTCAAAATGAAGATAGAATATAGCCATCCAAAGACACAAACATTCATGAGTAAAATGAGATAGTTATTTTCTGGTGAATTGCCTTACATGAAAATGCAATTTTATGGGGGAGTAATTTGTGTAGGATGTATAGCACAGGTGTGTTAATGGGAATTGTAAAATTTTGCTGTAATTATTAGATTCTATTGATTGTATCCCATTATGCTAATGTTTCTAAAATAAGTTTATCAAGCAGTTTTATGCCATGTATGTCCACAGTATGTGTGTGTGTGTGTGTGTGTGTAGAAAGTTAATGCTTTGGTAATGTATGGTGTCTGTAATAGCTCCTTCTGCTTACTGTAGTCAGCTCCAAACCAGGAGTAGTGGCCAGTTGTTCTATCATAAACCTGTTACTTTGAGGGTTCTAAGTCCATTGTGCATCATCATAACTCTTGTGAGAACTGACCAATCAGTATCTAAGACACAGAGAAGGCAGGAATCTTATGCCTTATGCCATCAGCTCATTTCTTACAGAGAAGCTACAGTGGTTTAAGAAAATAAAATCCATCCTAACAAACGGGTAACATTGGCAGCTTTTTGTTGTTTCATCATCAAACTCATATGCTAAGTAAGTCCTGATCATGTTGAGTACTGGGGAGGGAGGATGATAGATTTGTGTTTAAACTGTTAAGAGAAACCTTCTTGTAGAAAGTGTCTAAGGTATGATCATCATGAATTCTTTAGACTATGTCTATATCCAGGTCTCAGCACTCAGGTCACCTGGCTTTGGTACAGTTTAGAACTGTGTCCTGATTCCATGGTCAACCTTCCCTTTTTTCCTCTAGATGTCAACTAAATGAGTCAGCAGAATCTTGGGAATTCCATCCCTTTCTTCTTGAAACTCTTGTATCATTTCTCTGAAACTTTGTCCATGACAGATGTGAAGAGAAAGGCATACATTACTCCTGCTTTTCTATAATTTGGAACAAAGAGAAACGTAACAGTTGGCATGTCATACACAGGTTTTATTTAGAAAAAGAAGTATGAGTTGAGGGCTATCCAGATGGAATAATCAGTTGCTGTAAAGACTAATGAATGGAGTTTAATCCCTGAAACCCATACAGTGGTTATCCTGTGACTTCTATAGGTAATCTGTGACACACACACACACACACACACACACACACACACACACACACACACGTGTGAGACATGATAATGTGGAATATGATAAGAGAGACACTGCAAATCAAATTGTGTCTCAAAGCAACTTTATTTACTATTGCATGTAGCATTTATATGTGAGAAACTGACAGACAAAAAAGGGAGGAGACAGTAATGAAAAGGCCTCTGGGTTGACCTGATTATGTGGCTTCCTCTTCTTTTCCAGGCTTTCTCTGTTGCCTTCGGGCCATTGGATAATACCAGTCATGGATAAAGAAAATCCTGAAGCTGTCTCCAGCCCACCAGAACAGAACATGGATGTGGTCCCACCGAAAGAGTTAAAATGTCAGAAGCCTTCCAATAATATTCTGATCTATTTGATTGACAGGCAGCTGGGAAAGCCCAGAAAAGATATGGACTTGTTTGAATGGGTTTGGACAGTAAAATAAAGTCCTCCCTCCAGAAAAGAGTGGCCATTGCTAAAATTCATGTTTCTGCCTAAAAATAAGTGAAGTAACAAGCCACTCTCATGTTTGATCCATTAAACTAGTCTTCACTGCAACTGCTTTTGGTACATGTGTGTTTCTTGACTTGGCCTTCTTGGGTTGCATTGGGCAGGATATTGTATTCATCTTGATATCTTCTTGTAGGATCTCAGGTGCAGTGAGGATGGAGAGGTGGCATTGCACATCATGTCTCTTCCATTACTAGTCTGAAATGTACCAAAGACTCTCCTCACTATCCATTTTACAGAGATAGTTGCTGTATCCTACTGTAAAACCCAAATGACTGTCCTGGTGAAATGGCACACTGGTGAGAGCAAAGCAGAGCTAGGATGGGGTTTTAGCATATATGCCATCTAATGTTGAGCATTGTTCCCAGAGATTCAGACTGCAATGCATGGAAAAGAATTCCTTTGACTAAAGGGCATATAGCTTATAACTATGTAATAATGCCCATTCAAAAAGCTCTATCCACTAATGGGTATGCTAAGCAAATCATATCCACTTTGAGAAATTCAGAGTGGGAGTTGTGTAAGAAATTGGGCATTAACAAATGACAAATTGTGGAGAGCTACACTTCAGCATCTGTCTAGACTTATTTTCTGGGAAGGCAAAGGGTGGGGGTAGGTGTTTTCACAGAAACCTTCTATGTCCCTTTCTCAACTATGAGTCTATAATCATCAATACTATGGAAAAAGTACCTTCCTTGTCCTTTATGATCAGTGAGAGCATGGATTATGGATTTACTCATGGTTTCTGGTGACAGCACGGATCACAGACATCCACATGGCCTCTACTATCTGGTGGGGGTTGTAAGCGAGTAAGGACTCAGTTTTCTTTAGTGGGCTGGCTACTGGGAGTTTGATCATGTTCCAGTGAGTGTAACTGGACTCCTTCTCCTCCTCCTCCTTCTTCTTTTTCTCCTGTTTTTGTGTGTGTGGGGATGCCACTCAAGAGATCTGAAACTCTGCACTTGTGTGTGTGTGCGCGCGCACGCGCACACACACACACACACACACACACACACACACACACACACGCCCCCCCCCCCACAAAAGCTCTCTTCCTTTGTATATATGCGCATGCTAGAGGATGACATTTTTTTACCTACTTCTCCCCTGTAGTCTTTCCAAGTCTGCCACTTGCCCATATACCCTCTTGAACTCCCTCCCTCCTCTTTTTTATTCATACATAGGAATGAATAAACATCAATTATGTATATTAAAAGACAGAAAAAAGGCAGCAGGAAACAGAAGGCCAAAAAGTGGATTGAATGAGGATATGGGCAAACCTAAGTAATGAGAAAGGGGAACGTCAGGAGGTTCCACCATTAAAATGAAAGCACATTCCAAACATCACCCCAGTTATTTAAAGTGACATTTGAAAGCTGAATGTGTTGATGTGGACTTTTTATCCTTGCATTTTAAAGGCTGAGGCAGGGGAATATTGTGTTTCTTGCCAGCCTAGCCTTTATAGTGGAAACAAGACTTAAAAAAAAAAGTCCTAAGCCAGGCAGTGTGGTGGTGCACCTCTTTAATCCCAGCACTCGGGAGCCAGAAGCAGACAGATTTCTTAGTTTGAGGCCAGCTGGTCTACAAGAGTGATTTGCCAGGACTACACAGACAAAGGCTGTCTCAAAAACCAAACCAAACAAACAAAAAACAAAAGAAACAAAGACAGGAAGGAAGGAAGGAAGGAAGGAAAGGAAAGAAAGGAAGGAAGGAAGGAAGGAAGGAAAGAAGAAAGAAAGAAAGAAAGAAAGAAAGAAAGAAAGAAAGAAAGAAAGTCCCAGAAGCTTCCACGTTTTCTGCCTCCCCCTCCTGTTGAGTACTTCTCCACCTCTTGCTGGTTCTTTTCCTGAGCCTACACCCCAGTGGCAGGTATCCATTTCCCACTTAGTCTAGCCTCTTCTGGATCCTTATCATGCATCATAGCTTCACCTTTTTGGGTCAGTTTCCATTCCTGCCCTTTATCTGTCTGTGCTCTGATTGTGCAGTGAGGGAACACAGGTTCTAATCTCTATCCTCAGAGGTACATGTCCCACTGAGGGACAGTGGGTAGAATATACCCAAGTATTCCTGTGCCTATGACACTGGCTGGAGATGCTCAGTCCAAGCCTCACTAGGAGGGAAAGGGGAAAGGGGAAAGGGTTGAGGCTGAGGAATGGGAGAGAAAGGAGACAAATAAGAGCCAGAGGCCAGAGAACAAGCCTCTTTTACCCCAGGGCTGTCCAGGGCACAAAGAACTTATTTATTTTTATTTTTCAAATCACATTTATTTGTGTATTTGGTAGCCTGAGCATGGACATTGCTACACAGGAGAACTTGCAGAGTCTCCATAGAATGATCTGAATGGAAAATGGTGCCAATTGTAAAAGGGCCCATGTTCCATGATGCCGTGTCTAAACCCTTGTCAGCTCTGTGAAAACAAAAATAGTCTTCAAATGGAGAGAGATGGGTGCTTTGTCAGTGATGAGTTCATGTGGTGGATCAAGGTGGCTTGGAAGGTTTTGGAGGAAGCTGGAAGTGAACAACTATGGGGGATATTTGTGGTCACAAGTCATTCTCAGCATCCTAGTCAGAATATCGTTCTCAAGTATTGCAAGCACTTGAGACTTGCAAGGTACTGTTGAAAATTCGGGAAAACAGATAAAGATAAAATTCAGATATGTTTCAACTGCATGCGAATCTGTAATTATTTCTTTACAATTTTAAATTAAACCGATTCTGTCTGAATAACATTACTTGTGTGTATGGTTTTCAGGGTTAACCATTTGACTCTTGATAACCAATTGGTATGCCCTGGGAAGAATGGCTTCTCCCACACCATGCATTGATTCTCTCTGTGTAGTCTTGGCTGTCCTGGAACTCACCCCGTAGACCAGGCTGGCCTCACTCACAGAGATCTGTCTGCCTCTTCCTCCCAAGTGGCTGACTAAAGGTGTCAGCCACTGTGACTAGTCTCTGTGGTTAAAAAAAAAGTTTGCTTTTGTTGTCATTTTTTTTCTTTTTAGATAGAGTCTCATGTAGCCCATGAAGGCTCAAATTACCTAGACTGGCTTTGAACTTAGTTTACCTCACTCAAATTACCTAGACTGGCTTTGAACTTAGTTTACCTCACTCAAATTACCTAGATTGGCTTTG
Source organism: Apodemus sylvaticus (assembly GCF_947179515.1). Lineage (NCBI taxonomy): Eukaryota > Metazoa > Chordata > Mammalia > Rodentia > Muridae > Apodemus > Apodemus sylvaticus. The sequence continues at coordinate 132,803,351 of NC_067495.1, forward strand.
AACTCAGTTTGCTGGCCCGGGAGGCCTTGTACTTGCAATCCTCCTGCATTAACCTGCCACATACTTGGAATTATGGGCTGGAGCCTCTAGACTGGATAGAATACTGGATAGCTATTTCCAGTAGCTATGCTTCATGCTGCCAGTATTGGTGAGGTGATGACAGAGCTCTTCTTTTCCCCAAATCCAGTGAGACTACTTCATGGCTTTGGTATCTGAGACTCCACAGATCATGTGGCCTGGGGCCTACCTACAGTCCTTTCAGTATTCAGGACTCTAGATAAAAACCCAGAGAATTTCATGGGGCCTTCTGAGACAATGACTTTTCCAAAGCACTCTGTTCTCAACCCACAATCTACATTATATTGTATCTTTCTCAAGGACAGAAAAGTATGCCTTTGAAATGTCATCACCAGAAAGAAGACGTCTATTCTCCACTGCTGGGGGGGGAGGGGCTTGAACAGTGCTAACAGCTGAACTGTTAGTTAATTGACATGGATTCTGATCCACATTAACAGCAACTAACTAGCTCTTTGCCCTTTTTCTTTTTAATTTTTATACTTTCTTTTTTTTAAATTGAATATATTCTTTGTTTACATTTTAAATGTTATTCTCTTTCCCGGTCCCCCCACCCCCATAAAATCTGTAACCCATCCTTCCTCCCCCTGCTTCTATGGGGTTGTTCTTCCATCCAATTCACTCCCACCTCCCTAGCCTCAATTTCCCTACTCTGGGGCATCTATCAAGCCTTCATAGGACCAAGGACCTCTCCTCCCATTGATACCTGACAAAGCAATCCTCTGCCACATATGCATCTAGAGCCATGTGTACTCCTTGGCTGGTTGCTTAGTCCCTGGGAGCTCTGGGAGCTCTCGTTGGTTGATATTGTTGTTCTTCCTATGAGGTTGCAAACCCTTTCAGCTCCTTGGGTTCTTTCTCTAACTCCTCCATCAGGAACCCTATGCTCAGTCCAATGGTTGGCTGCGAGCATCCACCTCCATATTTGTCAGGCTCTGCTCTTTGACCTTTTTCATGTTTCTGCTTCTACTGGGTCCTTGCTCAGCCACTCCTTCCTCCTCCTCTTTTTGCTTTGTTTACATTTTTGCTGTGTTGTGGATGGAACTCAGGGTCATCATATGCTGGAAAAACTAACACTGAGCCATACTACTTAACGCAGTGGAAGGGTTTGGATTGGTGAGGGTAGAAATTCTGAGCTGGAACTCAATTAATGGATGGGTCAAAAAACTCCAAAACAACAACAACAACAACAGCAACAACATCAGCAACACAAACACTACAGCCCAGCATAGATACTTAGGCTTATAAAAACGAAGGCTTCCTAGGAAGGAGTCCACATGATAACTAAGCTTTAAATACTACCTCTTATAGGAAAGAGCGGATAATAATGGCCAACTCATGTTTGGACAACACCATGCTGAAACGGATCCCTTCTATGAACCAAGACGGCTAACCCTAAGTATCCAGGGGGCTATACGAGTCATAAGAAAATAGTTGACATTGGGTGTCCAGGAGACCCCCAAGTAAACAGTGTAAAAATCTGGTGTGTGACTAGTTATTTATCAGAATGCCACTTTCATATGAATTTTCTATAAATATGTCCTGGATGCCAAAGGCTGGGGCCTTTTCCTACGCCTTTATCTTTGCCTTGTGCCTTCACTAGCCCACCTGTGTCTGGACCTCTACGTGTCTGCCTCCTTGTGGTCTCTGTGTGTTCCTGCACCAGTCTGTGTGTTCCTGGCGGCCTGCTGGTGTCTGCTTGTCTAGTGTCTTGCCCAGAGGGAACTATTTAATTGGGTTTGTGTGTGCAGAGGGTTATAGTCCTTGATGACAGAGCCAAGGCCTGGTGGCAGGAATAGTTAGGAGCTCATGTCTGTATCCGTAAGCAGAAAGCGGAGAGGGCACACTGGGAGTCACACTAATCTTTGGAAACATCAAAGATTGCGCATTGACATACTGCACTCAGGAAGGCCACACTTGCTAATCCTCTCCAAACAGCTACTAACTAGTGACTAAGCATTCAGATGCCTGGGACTTCTGGGGGACATCTCACTCAAATCACCAGACTATATCGTATCTGCCTGCAACTCCTTGCACTTTCTTCATCTTCATAGACCCTCCTGACTTTCTTTCTTTCCTGGCATTGGAGTATGGATCTTACATCTCTCTATCAGACACCCAACCGAAACAGGTGTATTTATTTTTTCTATAAAATTGGACTCAGTGAATTTTATGAAAGATATTCCATAGTAAATGACATGTTGCAAATAGAGACACTGAATGTTATTATCACACATAAAACTGACATTGATTCTCACATAGTAAAGATTAATTTGCAGTCATAGACTGGAGAGAGAAAGAAAGAGAGAGGGGGAAGAGATTGTGTGTGTGTGTGTGTGTGTCTGTGTCTGTGTTTTGCTGGAGATGGAGATCAGGGCCTTGTACATGCTTGCCATGCACTCTATCACTGAGCTATTAAGACTCAGGCCATTGTTTCTTATTGTTGTTATTGGGTATTTTTCTTTTGATTTTAAGACAGTATCTTTCTATGCAGTCTAAGCTGAACTTGAAATTTCTAAGTTTCTCAAAGTGGCCTTAAATAAATATAGGTTCCACCTGTGTTAGTCTCCCAAGTGGTTTTACTAGCACACCTGGCAAGAGTCATGAGTAATTCTCATCCATGAACTTCTTTATAGAAGTGTACAGAAATGGTCTCAACAAAAGTTATGATAGAGGATATTGGAGTCTTGGAGACCTGTAGAGATACTTACGTAACTATCTACATAGTCTCAGAAATTGTACTAAAATACCTTGATTCTCTTGGAACTTGCATGGGAGAAAACTGTACATTCTAACCTCATCTCTTTGTAAGAGCATTAACTTCATCCAGAAAATGTCTGTGAGCTCTAGAAGATAAAGACATATTAAAACTTAAGAGCTTACTGGCAATGTCATACGACACAGACAAGATGGAAGAAGTGGTCTTTAAGTAACCTGTATTCTTGCCCATAGGCAGTAGTAAGGATATCATTTGTTAATGTAATGCTTGAGATGGTGAGTTGGTGTCCTAGTTAACATGAATTGCCAACTTGGCACAGCCTAGAGTCATCTAAAAAGGAATCTCAGTTGAGAAATGGCCTCTATTAGATTGTCCTCTGGGCATGTGTTTGAGGAATATCTTCATTATTAATTGATGCTGGATGTCCTAGCCTATCCATGTGTAGGATGCCTGGGCTATATAAGGATGTTTGTGAGTGAGTCATCAAGGAACATTCCTCCATTGTTCCTGCTTTCAGGATCTTGCCTTGAATTCCTGTCCTGCCTCCTTTTGCTTGACCTCTCACCCCCTCTCAATTAGCTTTTTTAAAAAATAGATTTCAGGTTTACCTACCTAGGTGATGGTACTGCCTATAGTGGGCTGGGCCTTCCTACATTAAACAGTAATCAAGACAATGGCCCACAGACATACAGGCCAATTTCACCTAAGCAATCCGTCTCCTGAGGTTGCTTCTTCCAATGTGGCTCTAGTTTGTGTCAAGTTAACAATAAAAACTAAGCAGTATAGCCTCCAAGTAGCTTTTCTAGTAGAAAAATATACTGCAACAGGAGAAGCCATGAGTACTGTGCCCTGACTAATGTCAGTTACTAAGTTCTACTAGGTGTCAGATGAAATCTACAGGTCTTGCAGATTAACCCTCACCAGAGATTAGAAGTTGGGTAGTGGTATCATACCCTTTGTGCTAATGAGAAGGAAGCATTGGACCAATTCAGTCAATGCCACATGATAAAGGGTTGTTATTGGATTCAAGTTCAGCTGCTGGACATAGAATATACCAACCATGTCAAGGTACTGTGGTAAGGAAGACAACTTTATTTGAAAAGCCAACTGAACTAGAAAATAGAGACCTCTTTTTTCAAAGTCTGCCATGTACCATCAAGACAGTGAAGGATTTTTTAAAATAATTGTTTTGATTTTAAGTCTACTTGAATGTTGCCTGGTACACATGGAGGCCACCAAAGGGTATTATAACCCCTGAAACTAGTTACATGTGGTTGTGAGCCACTGCATGGGTGCTGGTAATCAATCCCAGGTCTTCTGAATGACCAACAAGTGCTCATAATGACTGAACCATCTCTCTAGACCCAAAAGGCTTTTGTAAAAATGGGAAGATTAAAGAAATGAGATCAACTGGATGAAAGTTTTTAACTGCAGGTCATGTCCACTATGAGGGCCAGCTATGTATGTTAGATGTCAGCTAGACTTTTGAATGTTTCTCTAACTCAACAAACATTCTTGTAAGTATAGATGGCCATCTCTTCTAGTCTCCTTCTGTTGCTAGGGTAAAATACACTGACAAAAAGAGACTTCTGGAGGAAAGGGCTTGTTTGGCTTACACATACAGGTTGCAGCATTTTGATAAGCAGAAGTTCTTTGTGGTTTCTGCTTGAAACTCCTCTCCTGACTCCCTGCCTTGGCTTTCCTTGACGATGGACTAAAAGCCGCATGATGTAATAATTTCTTTCCTCCCAAAGTTGTGTTGGCTATGATGTATATCACATTGACTAACACTGACCTAGCAAAAACAGAAAGCACTGCAAGAGTAGGCACCAGAGGAGGGCGTGGGGTCGCTAGCTCACAAGCAGCCTCTGATGACAAGACTGAGGAGTGAGGATTGGCTTCCTTCACAGAGTACGGCTCCAGCATGGTCTCTCAGATTGATGGCTATTAAGGGGGGCTATTAAGGCTAGAGAGATTGTTGAGGGTTATTCAGGGGCGTTGTAAGACAGGGTTTCTCTGTGTAGCCCTGGTTGTCCCTGAACTCACTGTGCAGACCAGGCTGGCCTTGAACTCAGAAATCCGCCTGCCTCTGCCTCCCAAGTGCTGGGATTAAAGGCGTACGCCACCACTGCCTGGCTGTGTCCCTGAATTTCAAAACACAAGATTAATGTTATTTTACTAGGAGTGGGTCTAGAGGCCTGTACCTTTTGTGAAGGGAGTCCCAGCCTTCGGTCCAGGGGAACACTCAAACTGAGATGTGCTATAGCAGATAGTGCTATTCACTAGTGCCCACGGTGAAGGGTGAATGAATGTAGCTAGGAAACTGAGCTATGGCTTTCACTAATAGCCACTTTAGTAGCTGTGTGGAGTCAGTGGTAAGCTGGTGGCTAACTTATGGAAAGGATAGGTCCAGGGAGTCTGTCTACAGGCTGGACACTTTGTAACACTTTTATCAGCAGGGTTCAGAGTTCGACCTGCACATTTATCTTTCTGAGAAGAGTCTGTACCTTTGGCAGATTCTAAAAGCTGAAGGACAGTGACAACACCCTCTAGTCACCACTGAAGGGGAGGGTTGACCCTCAGAATTGGTATAGGACACCCCTAGACACCAAACTCTCAGCACAAAAGAGATTTATCACCCTGCAAGCACAAGCATGGGGTGGTATGCTGCAAAGGCAGCAGCAGCAGCATGCATGCAGAAACAAGAAAAGCAAGGGAGGCAAGAGAAGGGAGAGCAAGAGAGGCTGTTTGTTCACAGATGGGATTTTAAAGGGAAACTGGGAAGTCTGTGCAAGGGTGAGTTGGTAAACCCTGATTGGATATATTAAATAAATAATGGATTTTGATTGTTGGACATTGATGCTTTGTCTCAGGAACGAGTCAGTGGCCAAATAAGGGCATGAACCTTGCTTGGGAACTAGCTTTAGGAATATAACAGTTTTCAGCAAGGGAGAAGAAGAGGGATCAAAGGACAAAACCTGTAAGCAATGTTTGGCATGCTCAGGACTGTTAAGAGTCCCTCCAACCACTCCTGTGCCTCTTTTCTCTGTCACAGTGGCCTCCTCTCTGCTGCAGGCTGTTGAAGGCCCAACAAAACAGCTGAGACCTAAGACCCCAGGCCCAAGATCAGCTGTAAGTGGCCAGCTAGCACACACAATGGCCTCACCCAGCAACTCTGCCACACAGGACCCCTCTCAGTGCCACCAGGATCCTCGGCCTCAAGAGTCTGGCAAGGCCTGTGAAACCTCCCGCAAGCACTTCAGGTAGTTCCAGTATGATGAAGCAAGAGGCCTTCTGCAAACTCTGGGAACTTTGTTCCCAGTGACTGAAGCCACAGATGCGGTCTGTGGAGCAGATCCTGGCCCTGCTGGTGCTGGAGCAGTTCCTGCATATTCTGCCCACAAACACCGAGACCGAGAGGTTCACCCCGGAGATTAAACAAAGGCTTTTCACCCTGATAGGAGACCTAAAGAGAGATCACAAGACACCAGGGAGCGAGGTGAGAAGGGTGTTGGGCTTGGTTGTTCTTAGGCCAATAGAGGGGCCAGGCAGCTGGGTCAGGATGAGCCATTCTGTCTCTGTGTCATTCCACAGCCCCAGCCTTCCCCAGAGTCCTTTGCAGCATTCTCTTCTGCTGGAGTCAGCATCGAGGTCACAGGTTCTCCACTGTTCCTGACCCCGTGCCCTCTCTCCATCACACAAAAGGCAATGCCTCATTTATTATCAGTAAGTGAAATTCTCAGTGAGCATATCTTTTGTTCTACACACTAACAAAACATCACTTTACTGCCCTGTGGCTTGTAAGACCATTCTGTCTGTGGATGTCTTTGTCTCAGTAGATCCTGACAGCTTTAACCTTGCTAAGTACTGGTTAGCTGGGAGTACAGGCACAATCCTGTAGTTCTGATACCCTGGAGGGTAAGGCAGAAGGATCACTTGAGACTGGGAGTTTGAGATGAGCCAGGGCAATCAGGTAAGCTTGCACCTGGGAAAAGTTGTTTTACATAAGAGGGGAAACAGAACAGCAGACTGCAAGTGTGGCCCTTGAAACAGAAAATAATCAGTGTCACTTTACAGAAGTGACAAGCTTTGCCACCTTTGAGTCAACTGGAATCTCGAAGGGATATAAAGGGACAAGTGATAGTGTATTATATTCTAATAGTAGATTGAGCATGTGTCTGGGTGGGCTGGGCTGCATCAACATAAATCACGCTGTCACCAGACACTTGGGTCTCTGCTTAGAGTCACTCACTGTTAATATGGTGACCAAAGTTCAGATTTGTTCTGATGAAGGAGCCACAGGTAGATCAAGAGTACCTCAGATGGAGCTCACATCATACAGAAACTTAATTTGGATCTGATCTACATTTTAATTTAAAGAAGACTATTAAATGTTAAGTAGGATGCCATTGGCTACCATACAATACAGCACAGCTAGCTACCGGTATTGAGGAGTGGGATCTATTTCTGAACCTTTGGTTACGACAGCTAGAAGATCCAGAGAACTTTAACAGAGAGAGGAGAAATCGAATTGTACATTCATTATCATATCTACCCATAGTGAGAGTATCTACCCAAAGTGAGACATGATGTCCCTAGGCTTTTTCTTCATATAGAGGACCTAAAAAGGGGGAGGGGAATAGCAACCTGTTCATTTCATGGATGTGAAATGCTTTTTCATAAGTTCTCCTTTTCTTCTTATTTACCTCAGGGCAATTGGTAGAAGGTACAAGGAATATGCAGCCTGAACCACACAAAAATAAGCCAACATTCACATCGTTCATTACCCACCCCATTCTTGTTAGTGTGAAAAATGCAAAACCCAGTTCTTTGGTCACTCATCTATCCAAACTTTCATTGACTCATTTATTCGTCCCTGAGATGGGAAGAGATACTAGCAGTAATCCCTCTTCACAAAGTCTCAGCAATGTTCTCTGTGTTCTTATAAGTTGAGGTAAACTATATAATGAGAGATACCTGAATAGGCAACTCATTCCTTATTATAAAAGATTATAGTCATAGGATATAAAGTGCCGTTTTCTACAGGAGAACCAAAGAAAATGAGAGCCTGGACTCAAATATTCAGATATATCTTTACTGCTTTGTTTTCTTGTCAGAAACCTGGCATGGCTGACTCAGGCCCATATGCCTTCAGTAGCTTCCTTGTAGGACTCCCTGGCTCCACACCAGAGTATCTTTAAATTTTATAGGCTGAGGAACCCCTTGGTCATGGAGTAAGACCTAGCAGCCTGAGTTTCCCTGGACAATAAGAAAAAGATAGATGTGATGGCATATGCATTCAAGGTTAGCCTGAAATCCCACAGAAAGAAAGAGACATGTGTTTACCTACGTAACTGGTATGTGCAGACAGTACAGTGTGTGGTGTGTTAATGACCAGAAAGCCACATATTTTTAGGAGGGTGAAGTAGACAATAGTCTTCCCTGAGACTGGCCATCTAGTACATAGTTGTTAAACAATACTACTGTACACTGTGTGAACAGTGTGAAGCTATGCATGGGTAGCCCTAGTAACCTAGAAATCATACGCAGAAGTATGTGGTGAACTGGAGGAACAGATGATGCTGAGAGCAATGCGACCCCCCCCTTTATTTTGGCATGTAAGGTCATATACGGGGGTGTCAGAAACATTCCTAATGATCAAGGGGCTGAGACTTTATATCAGGTGGAGCAGAAATTAAGGGTGTGCTACTTATTTCTTCTTTTGATCCCAAGATGTCTGTAGAGCCTTGAAGATCACTCTTCTGCCTCACAGTTACGCTGATCAAGAGACAAGTGACCCATCTTATACACTCAACTTGCTGAAGTGCCCCAAAGAAATCCTTCTCATATGGAGGTATCAAATCACCTCTCACATTTCTAATTTTAAGAAAGAGACAATTTCTGGCTGACAAAGTGGCTCATCAATTTAAAGGCACTTGCTGCCAAGCTAGATAACATGTGTACAATCCTCAGGACCCACATAGTAGAAGAAGAGAACTAATTCCTGACATATTGTCCTCAGACTTTGACATGTGCTCACAAATGCATGGATGTGCACACATAAACAAATAAATAAATGGACCAGGCAAATAAATAAATCAAGTATTATAATGTAAAGTAAGAAAATGAGAGTTTCAATTTAATTGTGACTATCTCAAATCCATTAGCAACCTCTGGATGTTAGTGCATAAGATTTTTTTTAACACCCTCAAAATTTATTCAGTACAACCACAGAGGATTGTCTTCATGCTGCCACACATGGATACAAACACAGATATAGAAGTCCAAGCACATTCCATTTGAGGCTCATTTATGTTTTCTTATGCCACAGCTTTCTGGAAATTTGAGTTATGTTTAAGACTTTGGGTCTTTGCGAGGTAGAGGTAGAGCTTTAGAGGTAATTTAAGGGCACTTGATCCCCTTGCCCTTGCTAGCCAAGAACTGCAGTGCTACCCACTTCAAGAGGAAGGGTGGACATTCAGAGGCTCATAGGGTACCACTAGAGGAGGACATAAAACTAGAGACAAGGCAGGAGTCTGGGGAGGAAAGGCTGAATGTCAGTAAGTGGTGAGAGGCTCAGGCAGAGCATGGCAGTCTTGAGAACAGTAGGCTTAGGGTGATGGGGGCAGGCTCTAAGAAGATATGAGGCTCATGGGGGAGGGGACAAGAAAAGGAGGAGGTATCAAGAAGGCAGGAGGTTAGGAATGGGGATAAAAGGCTGGGCTGGTGGGGAAGTTGGAAGCTGGGAAGGAGTAAGAACCTAAGAAGGATGGCACTGTAAAGGGTAGGAGGCTCAGAGAAGGCTGAAGGTTACAGAGATTGCAGCTCAAGGAGCAGATTGGAGCCTAGAGAAAGATAAAAGTCTTGGGAACAGGAAGATAAGGAGGAGGCAGGCGGGAGACTGCTGAGATAAGAAGCAGGAGAGGAATGCAGGAGACTTGGAGAGAACAGGAGAATCAGGAAGTCTGGCAGGACAGAAGACAGGCTAAGTTAGCAGGAGGGTAGAGACCTGGGAGACAGGACAGCCTAAGGACTGTGAGAAGATAAGGTGGCAAAGGTCCACTGAAGAGGCTGTAGGAAGACAAAAGACTGAGGATGAAGGTCAGAGATCAGGAGACACTTGGAGGATGTGTGAGAGCAGGAGGGTAAGGTGAACTGTAGAACAGTAGGTTTGGAGAGACCAGAAAAGCAGAGGGTTGTAGAAGGAGGTAGCTCCCCCAGCACACCTGCTATCCAGCCAAGCTGGGAAACTAAAAAGGTAGGTGAGGCTCTCCCATGTTTCCTGATAGTGTGATTCCTTGACAGGGTGAGGGGCGTCTTGGAGACTCAACTCATCACCAGCACACAGACTGGGAGACCCACCCACCCACCCTGCAGGCATCCAGTCCCTTTTCATGCAGAGGACTCATGAGATGTCACCTGAACTCCGAATGGAAGAGGATTGGGCCAGTGAGCTCCCAGGAAGTCCCTACACAGTAAAGGTTTATCCATCCATCTCTACCTAAGTCAGGTGAGCTGATAAAATGTCAGTCCCAATCTGCACACGGGGCAGTCCCAATCTGCACACAGGTCAGTCCCAATCTGCACACAGGGCAGTCCCAATCTGCACACAGGTCAGTCCCAATCTGCACACAGGTCAGTTCCAATCTGCACACGGGTCAGTCCCTATCTGCACACAGGTCAGTCCCAATCTGCACACAGGGCAGTCCCAATCTGCACACGGGTCAGTCCCAATCTGCACACGGGTCAGTCCCAATCTGCACACAGGTCAGTCCCAATCTGCACACGGGTCAGTCCCAATCTGCACACAGGTCAATCCCAATCTGCACACAGGGCAGTCCCAATCTGCACACGGGTCAGTCCCAATCTGCACACAGGGCAGTCCCAATCTGCACACGGGTCAGTCCCAATCTGCACACGGGTCAGTCCCAATCTGCACACAGGTCAGTCCCAATCTGCACACGGGTCAGTCCCAATCTGCACACAGGTCAGTCCCAATCTGCACACAGGTCTGTCCCAATCTGCACACAGGGCAGTCCCAATCTGCACACAGGCCAGTCCCGATCTGCACACGGGGCAGTCCCGATCTGCACACGGGGCAGTCCCAATCTGCACACGGGTCAGTCCCAATCTGCACACAGGTCAGTCCCAATCTACACACAGGTCAGTCCCAATCTGCACACAGGTCAGTCCCCTTCTTGGCAGGGAGGCCCAAGGATATTCTCTGCAACTGTGCACAGCCCTTCCCAAATTACCTCCAGCACTGTTGGGGATGGGGCAGGGGACTGGACTCTGCCTCTCTTGCTCCCCTAACCCTGTCTGAAGGCATTCCTGAGGCTCTGCATCTGCAGACAGGGAGGATCAGGAAATACTTGGTTCTAGCCATCTCTTCCCCCACAAGCTGCTTCTCCCACCCTTCCTGTCTGCCCAGGCTCCCTGAAGGACCTGCAACGACACTCTGGAGACCCAGAAGCCCATCTACCAGACATGACAGGCATGGCTGCTGTGTGCCACAGGATGTGGAGAAGAGGGAAGGACCCCAGGGGCAGGCAGCTGCTCTCAGGATAGGGCAGAGAAGGGGAATGGCCAGGAGGTCAACTCTGAAGTCTTTTTTGTTTTTCAGGCATCGGTCTTCTGGGTGGTGGCTCAGACCTTCACTGAACATTCCAACTCCATCCTAGAGGTGCCACTGTTTCTGGGGAGCAGCTGTGTGAAGAGCTGTGTGAAGGGCCTTTCTGGTGAGCCCAGAGGGATGAGGTGGCTCAGGTCTCCTGGTCCCTCCCCCCAAAAGTGTGAACCCTCGGACACTGATATCTCCTGGCAACACTGTGAGGCATATGCGTTCTCCCACCTCATGAACTCGATGGGCTCAAGGAAGGGACTGGGATTTGCCCTTGTTACACAGAGAGATCAGCCTGCCCCTGACCAGCAATCCTTCACCCTTTCTGCACTTTCTTCATGACCTGGCAGGACTCTGGGGTTGGAAAGTTGTGGAGAGCTACCAAGGGACCTAGGGAGAAAGAGAGGCCATGAGATAGGGGAGCTAGGCACCTGCATTTCCTTGGAGTGGTCTGAAAGACAGGTGAACAGTTGATTTCATAAACAGAGGAGAAGGCTCAAGAATGTTGTAAAATGTCTAGTCCCCCACCAGAACCAAGCCCCCCACTTCTCTGGTGTTTGACCAAGGGCTCCTGAGCACTTGTGTGCTAGTGGACTGCAGTGATAACAGCATTGTGGTTTATAGGGTCATGATGTCACTGGACAGTTGAGGACATTTGGGCTGAGACCCATGGTATGCCCTGTTTCTCTGTTCCCAGGCTTGCAGCCCATCCCTGGTATCACATGGGCAGTGTCATCCAGATAAGATGGGGACAGCCTGTCCAGGAGGCCCTATGTAGGCTAGAAGTTTGGATCTCTAAATGCCCAAGAATGGCCCAAGGGATACTTTTACTACATATCCCACACTCCCCCAGGTCCTTGGGCACTGGTATCTCAAGGTCTATTTATTCCATTCTTGATAAGGAAACCTTCAGCATACCTACCAGCCCCAGGGATTGAGTGGCCCAACTGCCCACTCAGAGTCAGGAACACAGATGAAGATCTCAGTTTGTCTCACCCAAAGGGCACAAACTGAAAGGTGGCTGCCACATGGCCTCTGCTGCTCACCATAGGGCAGGACGGATGGCTTCCTTCTCCCGAGTTTCCCTAGTAGTCCACGTGTTTGTGTTTGGGTGCATGTGTGTGCGAGCTTGTATGGAAATGTGTGTGATGGGGGTGGAGCCATTGGGTAGGGAGAGGAGCTCCTGACAGTCCCCTGTTTTCCAGGTACAGTAAGGATCACATGGACTACTGGGAGACTTGAGTGTGAAGTCCGAGGCCCTTTCCTCTTAGACCTCACACTACAGGGAAGCTCATCCCTGCCCATGCTCAGGCATGGGCTATGGTGTGAGATCAGAGGCACTGAGACTAGGCTAGACTTTGGGCCCAGTGGTGCCAGCCAGGAGAGGGGCAGAGCTAGGACTCAGCATTGAGTTCATGTCCCATTCTGGCCCTGTTAGTCTGTGAGTTTCTGCTCTTCCTGTCCCCTTGGCTACTTCTGTTCTTCCATGGTACCCTCACTGTATGATATCACGGTGCCCTTTATTTGCAGTCTGTATTGCAGGCAGTGAGGCTTCAACAAATTCAGAGACTTAACCTGGATGACCTTACATTCCCATGTTTACATCTCCATGTGTGATGGGTCGCTGCATGGCCAGTGCTGTCCGGTCAGAGATGTGGTTTCTGAAGTTGTCACATGTTGTCTCCCAAAGGTCAAAGAAAATATGTACACTGAACCCTGCCTGGCTCCCTCTTGTTTCTGCTGAGTGCCATATCATACCCTTGGTGGGGAAGTGGGTGGGACATGGGGCAACAAGGTCCAAGCCAAGAGGGCAATCCAGAGCTGAGCAGGGAAACCCCTCTCCTTCAGAAACTCCTTCCAGATCACCCTTGACAGGGCCAGAACACTCTGATTTTCCCCCTACACACACACACACACACACACACACACACTAAATGGGCAACAGTGAAGTCAGGCTCAGAAGGCTCCTGTTTGTCTCTTTCACACTGTTCAGAGATAGAAACAGAATCAAAGTCTTCTCTCTTATTTTAGGTCTGGAGTCACGATGCTGAATGCAAGTTGAACCTCAAGGATAAGGGGAAAGGAGACAGATCTCTACAGGCCACTATGTGCAGCCAGAGACCTCTCTGCAGTAGTAAGTGGTAAAGCCCCTAGTACCTTTTGGCAGACAGCTTGCTAGAGACTGCTGAGGAGATAAAGCACCCACCAGGGCTGGAGCTGGATGCTATATAAATTGAAGACATGACTGTTCCCCATATTGTATGTGTACAGAGAAGGTTTTTATTGTTGGTAAAAGAAAAAGAGAGTTATTTGGTTTTCTGGGGTCTACCTTCTTGAGTTCTTTTTATATATTGGATATTTGCCCTCTGTCAGATGTAGGGTTGGTGAGGATCATTTCCCAATTTCTTGGTTGCCGATTTGTCCTTTTGGCAGTGTCCTTTGCCTTACAGAAACTTTGTAATTTTATGAGGTCCCATTTGTCAATTCTTGATCTTAGAGCATAAACTATTGGTGTTCTGTTCAGGAACTTTTGCCCTGTGCCCTGGGCATAACACTTTCGGAGGACTCTGCTATAACACTCCTGGGCATATACAGAGGATTCTCCAGCATGTAATAAGGACACATGTTCCACTATGTCCATAGCAGCCCTATTTATATGTACATAGAAGTCCTATTTATAATAGCCAGAAGCTGGAAAGAACCCAGATGTCCCTCAACAGAGGAATGGATACAAAAAATGTGATATATATACACAATGGAGTACTATTAAGCCATTAGAAATCATGAATTCATGAAATTCTTAGACAAATGGATGGAGCTGGAGAACATCATACTAAGTGAGGTAACCCAGTCTCAAAAGATGACTCATGGTATACACTCACTGATAAGTGGATATTAGCCTAGAAGCTTGGAATACCCAAGGCCCAATCCACATATCAAATGATGTCCAAGAAGAAGGAAGGAGTGGCCTCTGGTTCTAGAAAGGCTCAGTGCAGCAGTGTTGGGAAATACCAGGACAGGTAAGTGGGAAGGGTTGGATGGGGGAACAGGGGAAGGGAAGAGGGCTTATGGGGACTTTCGGGGAGGGGGGAATCAAGGAAAGGGGAAATCATTTTAAATGTAAATAAAGAATATATCGAAAAAAGAAAAAGAGAGAGACCACAACAATAGGCATCTGGAAAAGGAAGACAAGGGGGAGAGAAAGAAGTCAACTGAGCATGGTCAGCATCCTGGGCCTCACCAGGGCTATCTGCAAGAGGGGAAAAGAGCAGGGGAGAGAGAGTAGAGAAAATATATATAGAGAAGCAGGAGCCGAGCAGAGAGGGAGGGAAGAGAAGACATAGGAATGATAGCAAGATTCAGTAGCTGGGGGCAGAGAAGCCCTTGTTCTTGAGGAAGTGTATACAAGATAGGGAATGTTGCTAGGATTCACTTGGAATGTATAACAGGTGATGCCTGCATGCACTTTGAGATTCCAGGTGCAACAGGTAATTATCTGTCCCCTCTGCCACAGGTATTGAGCTGGCTTCACAAGTTCCTGAAGAATGCTGGCTTTCATCTAACCAATAGAAACCCTCGTATAGGTTGAGCTCATATCCGGACATTTGGACTGCCTTTTGGAATTTGAGGAATTGATGTTTCTTTTGAAACTGAGAGATGCCTGCTTTTCTCTCCTGGCTTTAGCTCTGGGCTCTCAAAGCTCCATTCAGAGAGATTAGCTGAGAATCCAGGAACTGTAGGGCTGAGGTGAGGTGTGGCTCAGTGAGAGGGCAGGAAGCTCAGTGGGGAGGAGGCCAGGGGCCTTAAAACAGCATATTTGTAAAAAAGAATCCAGTGTAAAGGCTGAAGGGTAGAAAAACAGGCAGTAGGAAAGCCACAGACTTAGGAGCAAGGAAGAAAGAAATCTTGGGGAAAACAAGGAGGGCATACAATTCAAATGTACTTTGGGAGAAGGGAATCAGGAGATTTTTCTGGGAGCATAGACAGGAGGAGTAGGGCAGGAGGCTCAGGCTTACTGTAGAACAGGGCAGGAGGCTGGGGGACCTGTAGTCCCCTGGAAGGTAGAGGTCTTGGGAAAAAGGCAAAAACATGAAGAGATGGACAAGAGCTTCTTGGGGGACAATAGGAGGCTGGGGTGGAGTGGGGGAGGAAAGGCTGCAGAAGAAGAAGGCAGAAGAAGGGAGAAGGCAGGAAGCTCAAGGGAAATCACAGGTTCTGGGGAGGGGACAACAGGCTGGGGACATGGTAGAATGTGGGGATAATTGGAGGACATTGGGTGCAGAAAACCCTAAAAAGGGTAGGGGCCTTGAGGAAAAGTAATATTGTGAAGTGGGCAGGAGGCTCAAAGAGTGGAGTCTGATGCTAGAGAGGCAGGGCTAAGGCTCAGGGGGAGCTGGAGGAGGACAGGTTTAGAGGAGGCCCAGACTGAGGGAGAGTGCAGGACAGACTCTCAGGAAGTACCTCAGCAGGGACAGAGGATCAGAAGAGAGTATGAATCTGCTAACAGAGCATGAAGCTCATGGGACATGTAGAAAGCAGGAGGAGGTTCAGGGAGGAGGGAGGCAGGGACAGAGTGCTACCCTAGGGAGAGCAGAAAGCCAGGACTGAGGGCCATGCTGTCCTGGGAATGTGGTGTTTGTGCAACAAGCAGAACACTGAGAAAGGTAAGCAGGGAGGAAGCCAAGAGGTTCAGGGGGCTGGGGAAGAGCAAAGGCTTAGGAGGTACAGGACTCTGCAGGAGAGAGTGGGAGGCCCTGAAGGAGGGATGAGCTAAGGGAGGCCCAAGGGATGGAGAAACAGCAAGAAGCAGATCTGGAAAGAGAATGGCCTGGGGCTTGTGAGGGCAGCCTGCTGAAGAGGCAGGTAGAGTGTCACAGAGGATGTGAGGCTGGGTTGGGGTTCCAGTGAGAGGGCTGGAGCTCAGAGGATAAAACTGAGGAGTAGGCTGGGAAAACTCCAGGAGACAGGGAAGCACCTGAGGGGAGGTGGCAGGGGAGAGGTAACCCAAGGCTGGGGAGAAAGGAAATCTGTGGAGAAGGGCCCATGGACAAGGAGGGCCCCACACAGGAAGGAAGTGAGAGGCAGAAGGCTAGGTAGGAAAGGAGGATACTTGGGCAGGTAGAGCAGGTAAGGCCTGGGAATGGTGAGGACAGTCCCTAGATGGCAAGAGAAGGGCAAACTGGATGAAGAGGGCAGAAGGTTCTGGGAAAGTAATAATGCTATGGGAGTGTAGAAGTCTTCTGGGGAGAGCAGGAAGGTCATGGGGGAGGGACATAGATGTGAAGGGCAGAAGGCTGAGGCTGTGCCTGAGGCTAGGGAGTGGGAATGGAATCTCAGGCAGGTCAGGAGTGAGGGGGAGGAGCCTAAAGGGGAGCAGAAGACTGGAGAGGGACAGGGACAGTGTAGAAAGGTGACTATGGCCAGAGGCCCACAGAAGCTGAAGGATCTGTTTGTCTCAGAAGACAGAGGCAGTAGGCTCAGGAGGAAGGCAGAAAGAAAATAGATGGCTAAAAGAAGATGAAAGTTTAGGGGAGCATAGATGGCTTGAGGAGGTAAGAAATCTGGGGACTAGGAACAGAAAGGTGGGGAGCAAGATGGGAGGCAAGGGAGGAGGAGAGGATGGTTGACATCCCAAGAAGGGAAGGAGGATGGGGGAAGGAAGGCATGGGGAGGACAGACATTCTAGGAGGAGGACAACAGCAACAACAGGGAACCTTGAAATGAGGGTAGGGCACCACAGGAGCTCAGACTCGCACCTGTAGGCTAGGAAGCTGATGAGAAAGGCCAGATGCTCAAGAAATGGTAGCGAAATTGGGCGCTAGACACTAATGGGGCAGTGCAAGGATGTGTGGGCTGAGGGCAGAGATCCTGGAGACTCTAGGATTCCTGAAGTAGGTAGAAGCCTGGAGAGGAATGTTGAGGGATGCCAGAAGGCTGGGAGAAAGCAAACTGCTGAGGGGGGAGGTCAGAGGCTAAGTGGTAGACAGCAAGAGTGCTCAGAGAGGATGGGCAGGGTGGCAGGAAACTCAGGAGGCAGCAGGAGACTAGAGGAATACCCAGACCTAGGATGCTGGCCTAAGGGCTGGCGAGGTGGCTTAGGAGAGCTTAGGAGGCCTGGCAAGGCACAAACTATGGGTTGAATGGAGCAGGGCCTAAGTAGAATAGAAGCAGAATCTGGTGGGAGTCAATAGGCTGTTGACCCAAGCTAGAAAACAGGGTACAGATAAGGGAGATGGGCAAGCAGGTCAAGTAAAGATAGATGGTAGAGCAGGCAGGTGGCTCAAGTGTAAGCTAGTAGGCTCGAATGCAGGGTCTGGCAGAATGTGGGAGGGAGGCTTCATGAGGAGATATGTGGACAGAGGTGGGTAAGAGTCTGGGGAGACAGGCCCCATGCTGATCCTGATGCTGAGCAGGGCAAGAAGGTTGACAGAGGACAGGATGGCAGGGAGGAAGGCAGGAGCTTAGGAGGAGGGGTCAAAGCACAGAAAGGGAAGGAGCCTGAGGGGGTGATCCAGAAGATGGAGGATGCGATGCTTACATGAGCAGGCGTGGGAAGAAGCTGGAGATGAGGACAAAGTCTAAGGCATTTGGTATGGGAGGAGACTGAAGGAGGGTCCAGGAATGAGAAGGAGTGCAAGAGGCTCATGGAAAAGGGAGAAGAAACAGAGAGAACGGGCTTGAGGGGGCTGTGTAGGAGAGAACAGAGGATGGAAGTGAGGAGAAGGACCTGCAGGATTACAGAAGGCCTGACAGAGGAAAGAAGGGAGGCAACAGTAGGTTCAGAGGGCAGGGTTAGTAAGGAGAGCAGGCTTCTGATGGGGAAGCCATGAAGCTGGTAGAGGAAGGAAGGAGGACACCGAGGAGAAGGACCAGAAATTGTGAGGACTAGGAACAAAAGTTGCAGGGCAACAGGGAGAGGCTAAGGAAAAGGCTGGGAAGAGTAGAGGACAAATGGAAATGAGAGGAGTCTGAGGTAGAATGGGACAGTGGAGGGCGCGAGTCTGAGGAGGAAGGTAGGGGGGTCAAGATGGTTTAGGAAGTTGGAGGAGGGTCAGGAAGCCATGGGACAGCTGAGGGACACTGTGAAATGAGAGAGGGCTCAAGGGGCACTGGAAGCTAGGCCAGACACAGGAGGCTATTTTGAAGGTAAGAATTCAGGGAGAGTGGGGAGTGATAGGAATCTGAGGTGGGCAATAGGTTCTAGAGAACAGAATGCTGAGAATGAGCACCCAAGGGTTGTAGGAGCCTAAGGAGGGGGTCAGAGACTCAGCATGTATGGAGGAAGTAGACAGCAGTGTGTACAGAGGACGGTAGGGGAGAGAGCAGGAAGGGAAGGTGAGGGAGCAGGGTGGAAGACTCAGAGCAAACACTGCAGAATGAAGAAGAAGCCAAAAGCCCTCAAAGAGCATAAGTCTTAGGAAGACTCCAAGAGTCTCTGCAGATGGACAAATCCCTTGAGAGAAAACAAAATGGATCCAGAAGGTGTGTGTGGAGGCTACAGAAGCTTACACAGAAGTACAGTATACTGAAGAGGGTGGGGGAAGGCGAGGATGCTGTTGGGTCCCTGGATACCAGTGCAAGAGAGGACATGTGAAGAGGAGGAGAGAAAGAACACACAGAAGGGGATAGTGGTGAGAAGGTAGATGCTGGGGAAGAGAGCAGGAAGCTCAGGGACAGGGCCGAGGGGCAGGCAAGAAGCCAGATGCTGGGGTTGGGACTGAGGAGGGCAGGCTGCTTAGCAGAGTCAGAAGGACAGGGGCAGACAGAAGATGGAGCTGAGGACATGATGTTGGAAGTGACTGAATACTGTGGAGAAGGGATAAATGGAGATGTCAGTAGACACAGCAGGCCGTCATTTGTAAGGAGAGTAGGTGAGTATTATAGACTATTAAGACCTGGGAAGAGGCGAACTGTTTGTTATATTTGTCTCGTGAATGGGGGTGGGGCAAGGGCTCTGGAAATGGAAAAGTCTGGGGGAAAGATGCTCAAGGGGATGTCTTAAGGGCTGTGGAGGGACACCTGGTCTGAGCAGGAAGTTAAGGAGGTTCAGTGTGAGAATATCAAGTTTCAGGTGGTCCCCAGAGACAGAGCTAGGTGGGGATGGTGTCATGAAGGATGGAGGTTGAGAATGGGGTCAACAGTTCTTGAGAGTATGAGGCTCTAGGACTGCAGAAGGGTACTGAGGATAGGGACTTGAAAGAGCAGGGGAGGGGATCCAGACAACAAGCCTGGAGAGGAGGTTAGGAGGAGGATGGAGAGGAGAGCAGGACACACAGTGGGGTTGCTGGAAACTAAGAGAGAAAACAGGAGGGATGGGGTGAGCACTTGTCATAGGTAGAAGAAGCTTGAGGTAGGAAAAAGATGGTCAATGTCTAGAAGATTGGAAGTGCCAGCTCTGTGGATATGGGTGGGAGCTTTCTGCACCTGAGAAGTTTGATAGGAAGTAAGTGTATTCCCAGGAAGTGTAGGACACTGAGGCCCAGTAGCAGTCACAGGGTTTCTAAACACCTGAGTACCAGACCAGGAGGGTCCAGCTGAAACTTAGAAGATGGAGAACAGAAAGGTAACTTGAAAGAAGGGTATTGGACAGTGTAGGTGACCAGATAAAGGCCAATGCCTGGGTTGAGATGCCAGGAACTTGAGAAGGAGGGTAATGGCTGGGAAGGAAAGCAAGTGTCCTAGGAAGTCTGGATCCGAGGCTGAGGTAAGGGAGAAATGTAGGTGTCAGGGCCATGTAGGGAGATTGGAAAGAGCTTCGGAAGACTGGGAGGATCAGGAGACACCATATCAAAACAGGAGGCTCAGGGTGTGCCAAGGGAGGCAATGGAAGCCTGGAGTTTGAGACGGAGGATAGTAGGCTAGGAGGATGTCAGGATGACCAGTTTAAGTTTGTGTGTCAGGTGTAGAGACCAAGTGTCCAGCTCTATAGGAGTCTGGGTGAAAGCACATGTCTTCCACATGAGTGTGTAGGCATTGGGAAAATTCAGATACTGTCCCGAACAAGTACTCCTGAGGGAGGTAGGATACTCCCCAGGACCAAAAACTGGGATGTAAGGCAGCATGTTCATAGAGATATGAGAAAACTAAAGGGGCTTAGAAGGTCAGCGAGAAGGACTGGGGCCAGGAGATCAGGAATGGGGTAAAAGACTATGGAAGGAGAAGAGGCCTGAAGAGGAAGGCTGCATATTTGGCATCATAGCAGGAGGACAGCAATACAGCATGGAGAAGGATCAATAGGATTGGAACAAGTGACAAGGGAGTTCACATATAATGTATATGTGTATGTGTATGAGTATGTGTATGTGTATGGGTTTGTGTATGTGTATGGGTATGAGTATGTTTATGTGTATGAGTATGTGTATGAGTATGCGTATGCTTATGAATATGTTTATGTGTATGTATATGAGTATGTGTATGAGTATGTTTATGTGTATGAATATGAGTATGTGTATGTGGCAGCGAAATATGAAATATGAGAGAAGTATGAACACAGGGTGAACAGAAGAATAGGGAGATGGGAAGAGGAAGGAGAAAGAAGTTGTGGGAATTGAATTGTAGTAGGAAGAGGAGGTTAAGGTAGGAAGAGGAGGGAGGAGAAATTAGAGGGAAGAGGAGGGAAGGAGAAAAGAAAGGAAAGAGACAAATAGAATGAAGAGAAGGGAAAAGAGCAGAAAGGAGAGAAAAGCTAGAAGGTAAAATATAAAAGAAGATGGAATAGGAAAGACAGACAAGGAAGGAATAGGAAAGAGTAGGATGGAAGGATGAGAATGAAAGAGGGAAGAGGAGGGAGAAGAAATTGGCAAAATGCAAAGAGGGAAAGAATGGGAAGAAGAGAATTTTGAGGAGGAAAGGGGGAAGAAGGAACAAGAGATACAAGAAGAAAGAGAAGGAAGGTGGCAAGAGAGAAAAAGGGATGTGGGAAGTAGGGGAAGTGTAAGGGAGAGGGAAGAGAATGAAAGGGAGAAGAGAAGTGAGGAGGGAAGAGGGGGGAATAAGGACAGGAATGAAGAGGAGGCAGGAGGGGGTAGGGAAGAGAGTGGAAGTAGGAAGGGGAGGGAGGAGGTGAGCAGTGGAAAGAGAGAAGGGGAAGGAAGTAGGGAGGAAGTTGAGAGGACAGAGGAGGAAAGCAGAAATTATTGGGGCAAGAAGGGAAGAGATGGAGAGAAGGGAGGAGGGAAAGTGAGGGAGAAAGTTTGAGGAAGGTAGGGGAAGGGGGAGGAAAGAGGGGAGGAGGTTAGAAGATAGAGGAGAGAAGATCAGGGAAGAGAAATGAGGAGGAAAGAGGGAAAAAGAAAAAGTGGAGAAAAGAGGGAAGTGAAAATGAGAGGGGGGATGGAAGGGGAGTCATGGGAAACAGGGAAGATGGGGTGTAAAAATGAGCAAATGGAAGGAAATCAGAAGTAGAGAGAAGAAGGATGAGAGGAAAATAGAATAAGAGTGAAGAAAGGGGAAAGGGAATGAAGGAGGAATAAGTGAGAAATGGAATAAAGTGCAAGAGGGAATAGGAGAGTGGAAAGAGAGGGGGAAAGGAAAAGCTAAAAGGACCAATTGAGGATGAGAAGGGACAGGGAAGTGGGGATATGAGTGAAGAGGAGGGAGTAAGGAAGTGGAGAGAAGGGAGAAAGGGGAAGTCTGAAGAGAAGAGAGGAGGCAGAGGGGACAAGGATCAATGTGTGAAGTGGAGGGAGGAGGAAACAGGACTGAGAAAGGAAGAAGACTGAGGAAGAACTAAGATGGAAGGGAGAATGGAGGGCAAGAGAAATACAGAGTGAAGGGAAACGGAGGGAAGAGGAGGGGGCTGAATGACAAGGAGCAAGGAGAAAAGAGGTATGAGGGGGGATGAGAAAAGAGAAGAAACAGGAAGAATGAAGAGGAGGGAAGGCGAAGGAAAAGTTATGAAAAGGAAAAGGAGGAAGAGGAAGAGGGAAGAGAAAGTTGGGGGAAGAAGAGGGAAGACAATGGAAGAAAAAGGGAAAGGGAGTGCAGACTGTAAAAGGGTTGAGGGGTACAGAAGAAAGAGCAAGGGAGAGAGAAGTAGAGGTATAAGAGGAGGACAGAGGATACTGAGGAGTGAAGATACAGAGAGTCTGAAAAGAAGCAGAAAGAAGAGGAGGCAGGGGAAAGGTGGGAAGACTGAAGAACATGGATGAAGCATTGGGAGCGAAGGGAGGGGATGAAAAAGAAAGAGGAGAAGTACAGAAGAGAGAAGAGGGATGAAGGAAAGAATCTTTAAGTGAGAAGGGGAGGGAGAAGAAACAAATATAGAGGAGAAAAAATGAGTAAAGGAGGGACCTGTGAACAGAAGAGAACAACAAAGTTGGGAAAGAGATGGGAATAGAGGGAAGAGGAAAGAGGGGAATGGAATTAAAGAAGAAATATGAGTGAAAGGAGGAAAGGGGGAGAGGAATTAGCATGAAAGTGTGGAGGAGAGAAGCAAGGAAAGAAAGGTTGGAAGGGGAGGGAGGCAGAAAGAAGGACTCAAAGGGGGAAGAGTGAGGTGGGAACAGGGAAGCAGAAGTTAAAGGAGAGCATGATTGTGGAGAAGGGATGGGAGCAGAGGCAGCAGGGAAGAGGATAAAGAGGAGAGGACAGGGGACAGAGAAGGCCAGGGAGGAGGGAAGAAGAAGGAGGACAGGTGGCTTGGAGAAAAAAAGGGGTGGGAGGGAAGAGGAGGGAGGAAGAAAGAGAAACGGGGAAACATGAGAAATGGAAAGCAAGGTTAGAAGGGAGGAGAGAAGTGGAGGGAGAAGGAGTAGAGTGGGGAGAAGAGGACAGATGATAGAAGATGAAGAGCAGAGAAGAGTGTGGTGGAGGATAAGGAGTCCCGAGGAGGGAAGCAGGGACTGAGGGAGGAGGGAAGATGAGGAAAGAGGCAGGGGTACAGGAGAGAATGAAGGATAGAAAATAGGGAGGATGAAAGTGGGAGGAGGAAAGAACAGGGAGGAGGGAAGACCAGGAAGGAGGGAGGAGCATCAAGGAGTGATGAAGCATGAAAGAGGAGGTGGTTGGAGGGAAGAGAAAAGGAAGAAAGAAAGGGAAGAGAGAAGGGAAGTAAAAGTGGTAATTTAGGGGGTGGAGGTGGGAAGGTGATAGGGGAAATACCAGGGAGCTTGGAAGACTGAAGAGGACAAAAGGTGTAGCAGAGAGAGGGGAGGATCAAAAAGAAGGGAAAATGAAAGAGGGAGTAGGAGGGAGGAGACAATACGGAAAAGGAGACAACAGAAGTGAGGGCAAAGGTGAAGAGAAGAGAAGGACAGAAATAGGAGGGAAAAAGAAAGGTGTGAAGGGGAGGAATGAAAGAAAAAAGAGGAGGGAATGGGATATGATCTGAGGAAGGGATCATAGGGAAAAAGAAAAAGGAGGAAGGGAAGGGCCCAGAGAATGGAAGAGCATGTAAGATATAGGTGGAGGTATAGTTGATGAAGTGACAAAGAAGGAAGATGGTGAAGGGAAGAGGAGGGCGGAAGTAACAGGGTGAAGGAAGAAGCAAGAGGAGGAAAGACTAAATAGGAGGGAAGAATTAAGAGCAGGTAGAAGAGCTGTGCAAGAAGTGGAGTAGAGAAGTAGGAGGGAGAATGACAGAAGTGGAGGCAAGAGGGAAGAGAAGGGAAGAAGAATGCAGTAAGGGGAGGGAGGAAGGAAGAGGAAGTGAAGGAAGAAAAGAGAGGAGGAAGGGCGGAAGCACAGGGAGAAGATAAAGAAGAAGGAAAGAAGGAAGGAGAAAAGAGGAAGGACTGCCTTTAGATCAAGATGTAGAACTCTCAGCTCCTCCAGCACCTTGCCTGCTGCACATTGCTGGGGCTTTGTGCCATGGTGATAATGGACTGAACCTCTGCAAAGGTAAGCCAGTCCCAATTCAGTATTGACTTTTATATGTGTTGCCCTTGCCATGCTGGCTCTTCAGAGCAAGGAAACACAAACTGATACAAAAGTTCGTACGAAGGCCTTGGGTACTGATGTGATAACCCTGGTCATACATTTGTTTGGAGGAATGTGGATTTGATGACTTTGTAAAATGATGGAATGCTTCAAGTGGGGCTTAAATGGGCCATTCTAGTAGAACCGTGGGAGATACATGGTTTGAACTCTGGGCCTGGCTCAAGAGGTTTCAGAGGAGAGGAGTGACTAGTATATAGCCTGGAGATTGTTCTTATGATGTTTTTGTGCATAATATGGCTGCTTTTATCCTAATCTGAAGAGTCTGCCTGAAGCTAAGGTGAAGAGATTCAGATTGGTTATACTGAGGAAGGATGTCTTAGAAAAGCCTTGCAGAGACTCTACCATGTGTTTCATTCTTATGAAGAGTATTTTGATAAAGCATTGTAAATTGAGAAAGGAAAAATGCAAAACATTTGGTTCAAAAAGCAAAGGGGCACCAGGAAAGCAAATAGAACTAAATCCGATGTTCTAGGTTATTAAATGGAAGAGGGACAACTAGGGGGTGGAATGTAGAAGTTTGAATATGCTTGGCCCATACAGTCCTCCAGGGCCCCACCTGAACCAAGGAGCTGAGTGGCACCACAGCTGTCTGTGCGCCTATCCTGCCAGGGAACATCTGCCCTGCAGGGAGTCCTTCAGATAGAGGTGAGGCCACCATCTTCACTCCTGATACAGAGCAGGCTGTTACAGCCAGGAACACAGGGAACACCCCAGTGTAAGAAAATTTGGATATATTGGATATTAGTCCTCTATCAGATGTGGGGTTGGTGAATATCCTTTCCCAATTTGATGGTTGCGGTTTTGTCCTTTTAACAGTGTCCTTTGCCCTACAGAAACTTTGTAATTTTATGAGGTCTCATTTGTCAATTCTTGATCTTAGAGCATAAGCTATTGGTGATCTATTCAGGAACTTTTCCCCTGTACCCATGTCCTTAAGGGTCTTCCCCAGTTTCTTTTCTATTAGTTTCAGTGTGTCTGGTTTTACATGGATGTCCTTGATCCACTTGGAGTGAAGTTTAGTACATGGAGATAAGAATGGATCAATTCGCATTCTTCTGCATGCTGACCTCCAATTGATCCAGCACCATTTGTTGAAAAGGCTATCTTTTTTTTCCACTGGATATTTATGGCTCCTTTGTCGAAGATCAAGTGACCATAGGTGTGTGGATTCATTTCTGGATCTTCAATTCTATTCCATTGGTCCACTTGTCTGTCACTGTGCCAATACCATGCAGTTTTTAACACTGTTGCTCTGTAGTATTGCTTGATGTCAGGGATACTGATTCCCCCAGAATTTCTTTTGTTGTTGAGAATAGTTTTAGCTATCCTGGGTTTCTTGTTATTCCAGATAAATTTGAGAGTTGCTTTTTCTTTTCTTTTCTTTTTTTTTCTTTAAATGGAAAACATTTTTATTCGATATATTCTTTTTTTTTATTCGATATAATTTATTTACATTTCAAATGATTTCCCCTTTTCTAGCCCCCCACTCCCCGAAAGTCCCTTAAGTCCCCTTCTCTTTCCCTGTCCTCCCACCCACCCCTTCCCACTTCCCTGTTCTGGTTTTGCCGAATACTGTTTCACTGAGTCTCTCCAGAACCAGGGGCCAGTACTCCTTTCTCCTTGTACCTCATTTGATGTGTGGATTATGTTTTGGGTATTCCAGTTTTCTAGGTTAATAACCACTTATTAGTGAGTGCATACCATGATTCACCTTTTGAGTCTGGGTTACCTCACTTAGTATGATGTTCTCTAGCTCCATCCATTTGCCTAAGAAGTTCATGAATTCATTGTTTCTAATGGCTGAATAGTACTCCATTGTGTAGATATACCACATTTTTTTGTATCCACTCTTCTGTTGAGGGATACCTGGGTTCTTTCCAGCATCTGGCAATTACAAATAGGGCTGCTATGAACATAGTAGAGCATGTATCCTTATTACATGGTGGGGAATCCTCTGGGTATATGCCCAGGAGTGGTATAGCAGGATCTTCTGGAAGTGAGGTGCCCAGTTTTCGGAGGAACCGCCAGACTGATTTCCAGAGTGGTTGTACCAATTTGCAGCCCCACCAGCAGTGGAGGAGTGTTCCTCTTTCTCCACACCCTCTCCAACACCTGCTGTCTCCTAAATTTTTAATCTTAGCCATTCTGACTGGTGTAAGATGAAATCTCAGGGTTGTTTTGATTTGCATTTCCCTAATGACTAATGAAGTTGAGCATTTTTTAAGATGCTTCTCCGCCATCCGAAGTTCTTCGGGTGAGAATTCTTTGTTTAACTCTGTACCCCATTTTTTAATAGGGTTGTTCGGTTTTCTGGAGTCTAACTTCTTGAGTTCTTTATATATATTGGATATTAGCCCTCTATCTGATGTAGGATTGGTGAAGATCTTTTCCCAATTTGTTGGTTGCCGATTTGTCTTCTTGATGGTGTCCTTTGCCTTACAGAAACTTTGTAATTTTATGAGGTCCCATTTGTCAATTCTTGCTCTTAGAGCATACGCTATTGTTGTTCTGTTCAGAAACTTTCTCCCTGTACCTATGTCCTCAAGGGTCTTCCCCAGTTTCTTTTCTATTAGCTTCAGAGTGTCTGGCTTTATGTGGAGGTCCTTGATCCATTTGGATTTGAGCTTAGTACAAGGAGACAAGGATGGATCAATTTGCATTCTTCTGCATGCTGCCCTCCAGTTGAACCAGCACCATTTGTTGAAAAGGCTATCTTTTTTCCATTGGATGTTTTCAGCCTCTTTGTCGAGGATCAAGTGGCCATAGGTGTGTGGGTTCATTTCTGGATCTTCAATCCTGTTCCATTGATCCTCCTGCCTGTCACTGTACCAATACCATGCAGTTTTTAACACTATTGCTCTGTAGTATTGCTTGAGGTCAGGGATACTGATTCCCCCAGATTTTCTTTTGTTGCTGAGAATAGTGTTAGCTATCCTGGGTTTTTTGTTGTTCCAGATGAATTTGATAATTGCTCTTTCTAACTCTGTGAAGAATTGAGTTGGGATTTTGATGGCCACAATTACGCTGATACCAAAGCCACACAAAGATCCAACAAAGAAAGAGAACTTCAGACCAATTTCCCTTATGAACATCGATGCAAAAATACTCAATAAAATTCTTGCCAACCGAATCCAAGAACACATCAAAACGATCATCCACCATGATCAAGTAGGCTTTATCCCGGGAATGCAGGGTTGGTTCAATATACGGAAATCCATCAATGCAATCCACTACATAAACAAACTCAAAGAACAAAACCACATGGTCATTTCATTGGATGCTGAAAAAGCATTTGACAAAATTCAGCATCCTTTCATGCTTAAAGTCTTGGAGAGAACAGGAATTCAAGGCCCATACCTAAACATAGTAAAAGCAATATACAGCAAACCGGTAGCCAGCATCAAACTAAATGGAGAGAAACTTGAAGCAATCCCACTGAAATCAGGGACCAGACAAGGCTTCCCCCTTTCTCCTTATCTTTTCAATATTGTACTTGAGGTACTAGCTCGGGCAATTCGACAACATAAGGAGGTCAAAGGGATACAAATTGGAAAGGAAGAAGTCAAACTTTCATCATTTTCAGACGACATGATAGTCTACCTAAGTGACCCCAAAGACTCCACTAGAGAGCTCCTACAGCTGATAAACAACTTCAGCAAAGTGGCAGGTTATAAAATCAACACAAGCAAATCAGTGGCCTTCCTATACTCAAAGGATAAGCAGGCTGAGAAAGAAATTAGGGAAATGACCCCCTTCACAATAGCCACAAACAATATAAAGTATCTTGGGGTGACTCTTACCAAACATGTGAAAGATCTGTATGACAAGAACTTCAAGACTCTGAAGAAGGAAATGGAAGAAGACCTCAAAAAATGGGAAAACCTCCCATGCTCATGGATGGGTAGAATCAATATAGTTAAAATGGCCATTTTGCCAAAAGCAATATACAGATTCAATGCAATACCCATCAAAATCCCAACTCAATTCTTCACAGAGAGTTGCTTTTTCTAACTCTGTGAAGAACTGAGTTGGGATTTTGATGGGGATTGCATTGAATCTGTAGATCACTTTTGGCAAGATGGCCATTTTAACTATATTAATCCTGCCAATCCACGAGTATGGCAGATTTTTCCATTTTCTGAGCTCTTCTTCGATTTCCTTCTTCAGAGACCTGTCTTTCACTTGTTTGGTTAGAGTCACACCAAGATACTTTATATTGTTTGTGGCTATTTTGAAGGGTGTCATTTTCCTAACTTCTCTCTCAACCTGATTATCCTTTGAGTATAGGAAGGCAACTGATTTGCTTGAGTTGATTTTATAACCAGTCACTTTGCTGAAGTTGTTTATCAGCTGTAGGAGTTCTCTGGTGGAGGTTTTTGGGTCACTTAAGTAGACTATCATGTCATCTACAAATAGTGATAATTTGACTTCTTCCTTTCCAATTTGTAACCCCTTGACCTCCTTATGTTGTCTAATTGCTCTAGCTAGAACTTCAAGTACTATATTGAAAAGATATGGAGAGAGAGGAGAGCCTTGTCTAGTCCCTGATTTTAGTGGGATTGCTTCAAGCTTCTCTCCATTTAGTTTGATGTTGGCTACCAGTTTGCTGTATATTGCTTTAACGATGTTTATGTATGGGCCTTGAATTCCTGTTCTTTCCAAGACTTTTAGCATGAAAGGATGCTGGATTTTGTCAAATGCTTTTTCTGCATCTAATGAGATGATCATATGGTATTTTTTCTTTGAGTTTGTTTATGTAGTGGATAGCATTGATGGATTTCCTTATATTGAACCATCCCTGCATCCCTGGGATGAAGCCTACTTGGTCATGGTAGATGATCGTTTTGATGTTCTTGGATTCGTTTGGCAAGAATTTTATTAAGTATTTTTGCATCAATATTCATAAGAGAAATTGGCCTGAAGTTCTCTTTCTTTGTTGGATCTTTGTGTGGTTTTGGTATCAGTGTAATTGTAGCTTCATAGAACGAGTTGGGTAGAGTTCCTTCTGTTTCTATTTTGTGGAATAGTTTGAAGAGTATTGGTGTTAGGTCTTCTTAAGAAGTGCTCAGCATCATTAGTCATTAGGGAAATGCAGATCAAAACAACCCTGAGATTTTGCCTTACACCAGTCAGAATGGCTAAGGTCAAAAACTGAGGAAACAGCAGGTGTTGGCGAGGATGTGGAGAAAGTGGAACACTCCTCCACTGCTGGTGGGGCTGTAAGATGGTACAACCACTGTGGAAATCAGTCTGGAGGTTCCTCAGAAAACTGGACATGAGACTTCCAGAGGACCCTGCTATACCTCTCCTGGGCATATACCCAAAGGATTCCCCTGCATGCAATAAGGACACATGCTCCATTATGTTCATAGCAGCCTTCTTAATAATAGCCAGAAGCTGGAAAGAACCCAGATGTCCCTCAAAGGAAGAATGGATACAGAAAATGTAGTATATTTACACAATGGAATACTACTCAGCAATTAGAAACAATGAATTCACAAAATTTTTAGGCAAATGGTTTGATCTGGAAAAATATCATCCTAAGTGAGGTAACCCAACCACAAAAGAATACACATGGAATGCAATCTCTGATAAGTGGATATTAATTAGCCCAGAAGCCCTGAATACCCAAGGCACAAATTGCATAACAAATGACTCCCATGAAGAAGTATGGAGAGGGTCCTGATCCTGGAAAGGATCGATCTATCATTGGAAGTGAATATAAGGACAGAGAAAAAAGAGGGAGGTGATTGGAGAAGGGATGGAAAGAAGAAGGTTTATGGGACATATGGGGAGGGGGGTCCAGGAAAGGGGAAATCATTTGGAATGTAAACAAAGAATACAGAAAAAAAAAGATAATTTGGGACTCTGTCCACCAGGGTCCCACCTGCAGCCAGGAGCTGAGAAGTACCACAGCTGTCCGTGCACCTATCCTGCCAGGGGACATCTGCCCTCCAGGAGTCCTGCATTTAGAGGGAATCCTGTATTTAGAGGTGGGGCCACCGTTTATGCTCCTGTGACTGAGCAGACAGGTACAGCCTGTAACTCGGGGAGCACCCAAGTGTAAGATCACTTGGGACATGGTCCGCCAGGGCCCAACCTGCACACAAGATCTGGGCAGCATCACAGCACTCTATTCCTGGGAAAGCTCATCACCCAGGGGTGCTGTGACAGGCTTACATGCACACAGGAGGGACAAGCACCAGCCAGAGACAGCAGGACCAACTATCACCAGAGATAACCAGATAGCAAAAGGCAAACATAGGAATGTTACTAACAGAAATCAAGGCAACATGGTACCATTTGAACCCAATTCTCCCACAGCAGCAAGTCCTGGTTACCCCAGCACACCAGAAAAGCAAGATTTGGATTTAAAAATCAAAGCTCACGATGCTGATAGAGGGATTCAAGAAGGACATAAATAACTCCTTTAAAAATACAGGAGAACACAAATAAACAGAGAGAAGCCCTTAAAGAACTCCAGAAAAACACAACCAAACAGGTGAAGGATTGAACAAAACCATCCATTATCCAAAAATGGAGGTATAAATAATAAAGAAATCACAAAGGGAAACAACTCTGGACATAGAAAACCTAGGAAAGACCTCAGGAGTCATGGATGCAAGCATCAATGACAGAATACTAGAGATAGAAGAGAGAATCTCAGATGCAAAAGATACCACAGAATGCATTGACACAAAAGTCAAAGAAAATGCAAAATGCCAAAAGCTCCTGACACAAAATATCCAGGAAATCCAGGACAAAATGAAAAGAACAAATGTAAGGTTTTTAGGTAAAGAAGAGTGAAGATTTCCTTTTTAAAAGGCCAGTAAATGTCTTCCACAGAATTATAGAAGAATACTTTCCAAACCTAAGAAGGAGATGCCAATGAGCATACAAGAAGCCTACAGAACTCTAAGTAGATTTGAACAGAAAAGAAATTCCTCCCACCACATAATAATTAAAACACCAAATGCACTAAACAAAGAATATAAAAAGCAGTAAGGTAAAAGGTCAAGTAACATATAAACGTAGACATATCAGAGTTACACCAGACTTCTTACCAGAGACTATGAAAGCCAGAAGAGCCTGGGCAGATGTCATACAGACCCTAAGGGAACACAAATGCCAACCCAGATTGCTATACCCAGCAAATCTCTCAATTATCATAGATGGAGAAACCAAGGTATTCCATGACAAAATCAAATTTACACAATAACTTTCCACAAAACCAGGCCTTCAAAGGATGATGAATGGAAAACAGCAACAAAAGAAGGGAACCTACACACTAGAAAAAGCAATAAATTAATCTTCTTTCAACAATCCAAAAGAAGATAACCACACAAACATAAGAATTACATCAAGAATAACAGAAAGCAACAATCATTATTCCTTAATATCTCTTAACATCAATGGACTCAATTACCCAATAAAAAGACAGATTTCTTGGGAATCATTTGATATGCAAATTGTGTCTTGGGTATTCAGAGTTTCTGGGCTAATACCCATTTATCAGTGAGTGCATACCATGTGTGATCTTTTGTGATTGGGTTACCTCACTTAGGATATTTTCCAGTTCCAACCATTTGCCTATGAATTTCATGAATTCATTGTTTTTAATCGCTGAGTAGTATTCCATTGTGTAAATATACCAGAGTTTCTGTATCGATTTGTCTGTTGAGGGACCTCTGGGTTCTTTCCAGCTTCTGTCTACGATCAATAAAGCTGCTATGATCATAGTGGAGCAAGTACCCTTATTACATGCTGGGGAATCCTCTGGGCATATGCCCAGGAGTGGTGTAGCGGGGTCCTCTGGAAGTGTCATGCCCAGTTTTCTGAGGAACTGCTAGACAGGACAGGTCCCTGGTTCTGGAAAGGCTTGATCTAACACTGTAGGGGAGTACCAGGACAGAGAAGAAGGAGGGGCTTGAATGGAGAAAGGGAGGAGAGAGGAGGGCTTATGAGACTTATGGGGAGGGGGGAACTGGGAAAGAAAAATCATTTGGAATGTAAACAAAGAATACAAAAATATGATGCACATGCAGGCATATATATTAATATATATAACATTTATTAATTTTTTAATAAAACAGTTCTACATGAAATAAAGACATAAACTAATAGACTGGATATGTAAACAGGACCCAACATTTTGCTGCATATAGAAACTCATCTCAGCCTCAAAGACAAACACTACCTCAGAGTAAAAGGCAGGAAAACAATTTTCCAAGCTAATGGTCCCAGGAAACAAGCTGGAGTAGCCATTCTAATATCCAATAAAATAGACTTTCAATCAAAAGTCATCAAAAAAAGACATGGAAGGACACTTTAAACTCATCAAAGGAAAAATCTACCAAGAAGAACTCTCAATTCTAAACATCTATGCTCCAAATACAAGGGCACTCTCTTTCATAAAAGAAACTTTACTAAAACTTATAGCACACATTGCAACTCACACAATAATTGTGGATGACTTCAACACCTCATCTCCTCAATGGACCAATCAGGGAAACACAAGCTAAACAGAGATGAAGTGAAACTAACAGAAGTTTTGGACCAAATGGACTTAATAGATATCTATAGAACATTTCATCCTAAATCAAAAGAATATACCTTCTTCTCAGCACCTCATAGAACCTTCTCCAAAATGGATCATATAATTGGTCACAAAAGAGATCCCAACAGATATAAGAAGATCGAACAAATACCATGCCTCCTATCAGATCACTATTGAGTAAGGGTGGTCTTCAATAGCAACAAAAACAACAGAAAGCCCACAAACACATGGAAGCCGAACAATGCTCTACTCAATGATAATTTGGTCAAGGAAGAAACAAGGAAAGAAATCAAAGACATGTTAGAATTTAATGAAAATGAAGGCACAACATACCCAAATTTATGGGACACAATGAAAGCAGTGCTAAGAAGAAAACTCATAACTTTGAGTGCCTCCAAAAGAAGCTGGAGAGAGCATACACCAGCAGCTTAATAGCACACCAGAAAGCTTTAGAAGAGAATGAAGCTAATATACCCAGGAGGAGTAGAAGGCAGGAAATCATCAAACTCAGGGCTGAAATCAACCAAGTAGAATCAAAAAGAAGTATACAAAAAAAATCAACAAAACTAGGAGCTGGTTCTTTGAGAAATTCAACAAGATAGACAAACCCTTAGCCAGACTAACCAGAGGGTTCAGAGATAGCATCCTAATTAACAAAATCAGAAATGAAAAGGGAGATATACCAACAGAAACTGAGGAAATTCAAGACATTAGATCCTACTACAAGTGTCTATATTCAACACACCTGGAAAATCTGGATGAAATGGACAATTTCATTTATATGAGTGCACTGTAGCTGTCTTCAGACCCACTAGAAGAGGGCATCTGCTCTCTTTACAAATGGTTGTGAGCCACCATGTGGTTGCTGAGAATTGAACTCAGGACCTCTTTAAGAGTAGTCAGTGCTCTTAACCACTAAGCCATCTCTCCAACCCCAAATGGGGCCTCATAAAACTGCAAAGCTTCTGTAAGGCAATGGACATAGTCAATAAGACAAAAGGGAAACCAACAATTGGGAAAAGGTCTTTACGAACCCTATGTCCGATTGAGGGCCAATATCCAACATATACACAGAAAGGGAACAAAATGCTCACAGGAGCAACAAGGGAGGCAATGTGTGGAGCAGAGTCTGAAGTAAAGGCCACCCACCGAGTGCCTTACCTGGGAATTCATCCTATAAATAGTCAGCAAACCCTGACACTACTTCTAGAAGCATGTACTAAAATGAGCATGTCATGGCTACCTCCAGAGAGGCCCTGCCAGAGCCTTAAATAATTCAGAGGCAGAAACTAGCAACCAACTATTGGACTGAGCTTGGGGTCTACAACGGAGGATCTGGAGGGTGGTCCAGAAGAGCTGAAGGGATATATAGCCCCATGGGAAGAACAATGACTTCGGACACCCAGACACCCCAAGACTCCCAGGGACTGAACCATCAACCAAGGGGTACACATGGTTCCAGCCAAAAATGTGGCAGAGGAATGCCTTTTGGGTCATCAGTGGGAGGAGTGGTCTTTGGTCAGGTAAAGGCTCAATAGAGGCCACAACAAAGGGAAACAGATGTGGAGGAAAGTTGGGGCAGGGTTGGGACTGTGTTGGGTAGAGAGGCACATACATGGAGACAGGGTGTGGGAGGAGGGGTAGGGAATCATTGGGGAGGTCGGCTTTGGGAGGGGAGAAATTGGGGAAGGTTTTACCATTGGCAATGTAAATGAAGAAGATACTCAATGAAAAAAAAAAAAAGAAATGGATAATTTCCTAGAGAGATACCAAATACCAAAGTTAAATAAGGATCAGACTGACCATATAAACAGTCCCATAACCCCTAAAGAAATAGAGGCAGTCATTGAAAATCTCCTAACAACAACAGCAACAACAACAACAACAACAAAAAAGTACAGTACCAGACAGTTTTAGGGAAGAATTCTATCAGTCATTCAAAGAAGACCTAACATCAATACTCTTCAACGTATTCCACAAAATAAAAACAGAAGGAACATGACCAAACTCATTCTATGAAGCCACAATTTTATTGATACAAAAACCACATAAAGATCCTACATAGTGAGTGAACTTCAGACCAATTTGCCTTTTGAATATCAATGCAAAAATACTCAATAATATTCTTGCCAACCAAATCCAAGAACACATCAAAATGATCATTCACCACAATCAAGCAAGCTACATCCCAGGGATGCAGGGATGGTTCAAAATATGGAAATCCATCAATGCAATCCACTACATAAAGAAACTCATAGACAAAATCCACACGGTCATTTCATTAGATGCAGAAGAAGCATTTCACACAATTCAGCATCCTTTCATATTAAAAGTCTTGAAAAGAACAGGAATTCAAGGCCCATACCTAAACATAGTAAAAGCAATATACAGCAAACCAAAGGCCAACATTAAACTAAATGTAGAGAAACTTGAAGCAGTCCCACTAAAATCGGGGACTAGACAAGCCTGCCCTCTCTCTCCATATTTATTCATTATAGTACTTGATGTTCTAGCTAGAGCAATTAGACAGCAAAAGGAGGTCAGAGGGATAAAAATTAGAAAGGAAGAAATCAAATTACACTATTTTTCAATATATACAAAGAACTCAAGAAGTTAGACCCCAGAGAGCCAAATAAGCCTATTTAACAATGAGATACAGAGCTAAACAAAGAATTTTCACATGAAGAATTTCAAATGCCTGAGAATCACCTTAAGAAATGTTCAACATCATTAGTCATTAGTGAAATGCAAATCAAAACAACCCTGAGATTTCACCTCACACCAGTCAGAATGGCTAAGATTAAAAACTCAGGAGACTAGTTTTAGCTATCCTGGGTTTTTTGTTGTTCCAGATGAATTTGATAATTGCTCTTTCTAACTCTGTGAAGAATTGAGTTGGGATTTTGATGGGTATTGCATTGAATCTGTATAGTGCTTTAGGCAAAATGGCCATTTTAACTATATTGATTCTACCGATCCATGAGCATGGGAGGTTTTCCCATTTTTTGAGGTCTTCTTCCATTTCCTTCTTCAGAGTCTTGAAGTTCTTGTCATACAGATCTTTCGCATGTTTGGTAAGAGTCACCCCAAGATACTTTATACTGTTTGTGGCTATTGTGAAGGGGGTCACTGGGGGAATCAGTATCCCTGACCTCAAGCAATACTACAGAGCAATAGTGTTAAAAACTGCATGGTATTGGTACAGTGACAGGCAGGAGGATCAATGGAACAGGATTGAAGATCCAGAAATGAACCCACACACCTATGGCCACTTGATCCTCGACAAAGAGGCTGAAAACATCCAATGGAAAAAAGATAGCCTTTTCAACAAATGGTGCTGGTTCAACTGGAGGGCAGCATGCAGAAGAATGCGAATTGATCCATCCTTGTCTCCTTGTACTAAGCTCAAATCCAAATGGATCAAGGACCTCCACATAAAGCCAGACACTCTGAAGCTAATAGAAAAGAAACTGGGGAAGACCCTTGAGGACATCGGTACAGGGAGAAAGTTTCTGAACAGAACACCAATAGCGTATGCTCTAAGAGCAAGAATTGACAAATGGGACCTCATAAGGTTACAGAGTTTCTGTAAGGCAAAGGACACCATCAAGAGGACAGATCGGCAACCAACAAATTGGGAAAAGATCTTCACCAATCCTACATCAGATAGAGGGCTAATATCCAATATATATAAAGAACTCAAGAAGTTAGACTCCAGAAAACCGAACAACCCTATTAAAAAATGGGGTACAGAGTTAAACAAAGAATTCTCACCTGAAGAACTTCGGATGGCGGAGAAGCATCTTAAAAAATGCTCAACTTCATTAGTCATTAGGGAAATGCAAATCAAAACAACCCTAAGATTTCATCTTACACCAGTCAGAATGGCTAAGATTAAAAATTCAGGAGACAGCAGGTGTTGGAGAGGGTGCGGAGAAAGAGGAACACTCCTCCACTGCTGGTGGGGTTGCAAATTGGTACAACCACTCTGGAAAGCAGTCTGGCGGTTCCTCCGAAAACTGGGCACCTCACTTCCAGAAGATCCTGCTATACCACTCCTGGGCATATACCCAGAGGATTCCCCACCATGTAATAAGGATACATGCTCTACTATGTTCATAGCAGCCCTATTTGTAATTGCCAGATGCTGGAAAGAACCCAGGTATCCCTCAACAGAAGAGTGGATACAAAAAATGTGGTATATCTACACAATGGAGTACTATTCAGCCATTAGAAACAATGAATTCATGAAATTCTTAGGCAAATGGATGGAGCTAGAGAACATCATACTAAGTGAGGTAACCCAGACTCAAAAGGTGAATCATGGTATGCACTCACTAATAAGTGGTTATTAACCTAGAAAACTGGAATACCCAAAACATAATCCACACATCAAATGAGATACAAGAAGAAAGCAGGAGTGGTCCCTGGTTCTGGAAAGACTCAGTGAAACAGTATTTGGCAAAACCAGAACGGGGAACTGGGAAGGGGTGGGAGGGAGGACAGGGGAAGAGAAGGGGGCTTACAGGACTTTCGGGGAGTGGGGGGCGGCTAGAAAAGGGGAAATCATTTGAAATGTAAATAAATTATATCGAATAAAAAAAAAGAATGAAAAAAAAAACTCAGGAGACAGCAGGTGTTGGCTAGGATGTGGAGAAAGAGGAACACTCCTCCACTGCTGGTGGGATTGCAAGCTGGTACAACCACTCTGGAAATCAGTCTGGCTGTTCCTCAGAAACCTGGGCATGACCCTTCCAGAGGACCCTGCTATACCACTCCTGGGCATATACCCAGAGGACTCCCCAGCATGTAATAAGGATACATGCTCCCCTATGTTCATAGCAGCCCTATTTATAATAGCCAGAATCTGGAAAGAACCCAGATGTCCCTCATCGGAAGAATGGATACAAAAAATGTGGTACATATACACAATGGAATACTATTCGGCCATTAGAAACAACGAATTCATGAAATTCTTAGACAAATGGATGGAGCCAGAGGACATTATCCTAAGTGAGGTAACCCAGTCTCAAAAGATCACTCGTAGTATGCACTCACTGATAAGTGGATATTAGCCTAGAAATTTGGAATAACCAAGAAATAATCCACATAGCAAATGATGTCCAAGAAGAAGTAAGGAGAGGCCCTTGGTTCTTGAAAGGCTCAGTGCAGCAGTGGTGAGTAATACCAGAACAGGGAAGTGGGAAGGGGCAGATGGGGAAACAAAGAGGGAAGAGGGCTTATAGGACTTTTGGGGAGGGGGGATCAGGGAAAGGGGAAATCATTTTAAATGTAAATAAAAATATATAGAAAAAAAGAAAGAGAGAGAGGGAGAGAGAGAGGGAGAGAGAGAGGGAGAGAGAGAGGGAGAGAGAGAGAGAGAGAGAGAGAGAGAGAGAGAGAGAGAGAGAGAGAGAGAGCATCTGGAAAATGAAGACAAGGTGGAGAGAAGGAAACTGATTGAGCATGGTCAGCATCCTGGGCCTCACCAGGGCTATCTGCAAGAGGGGAAAAGAGCAGGGGAAAGAGAGTAGAGAAAATATATATAGAGAAGCAGGAGCAGAGCAGAGAGGGAGGGAAGAGAAGACATAGGAATGATAGCAAGATTCAGTAGCTGGGGGCAGAGAAGCCCTTGTTCTTGAGGGAGTGTATACAAGATAGGGAATGTTGCTAGGATTCACTTGGAATGTATAACAGGTGATGCCTGCATGCACTTTGAGATTCCAGGTGCAGCAGGTAATTATCTGTCCCCTCTGCCACAGGTATTGAGCTGGCTTCACAAGTTCCTGAAGAATGCTGGCTTTCATCTAACCAATAGAAACCCTCGTATAGGTTGAGCTCATATCCGGACATTTAGACTGCCTTTTGGAATTTGAGGAATTGATGTTTCTTTTGAAACTGAGAGATGCCTGCTTTTCTCTCCTGGCTTTAGCTCTGGGCTCTCAAAGCTCCATTCAGAGAGATTAGCTGAGAATCCAGGAACTCTAGGGCTGAGGTGAGGTGTGGCTCAGTGAGAGGGCAGGAAGCTCAGTGGGGAGGAGGCCAGGGGCCTTAAAACAGCATATTTGTAAACAAGAATCCAGTGTAAAGGCTGAAGGGTAGAAAAATAGGCAGTAGGAAAGCCACAGAGTTGGGAGGAAGGAAGAAAGAAATCTTGGGGGGAACAAGGAGGACATACAATTCAAATGTAATTTGGGAGAAGGGAATCAGGAGATTTTTCTGGGAGCATAGACAGGAGGAGTAGGGCAGCTGGCTCAGGCTTACTGTAGAACAGGGCAGGAGGCTGGGGGACCTGTAGTCCCCTGGAAGGTAGAGGTCTTGGGAAAAAGACAAAAACCTGAAGAGATGGACAAGAGCTTCTTGGGGGACAATAGGAGGCTGGGGTGGAGCGGGGGAGGAAAGGCTGCAGAAGAAGAAGGCAGAAGAAGGGAGAAGGCAGGAAGCTCAAGGGAAATCACAGGTTCTGGGGAGGGGACAACAGGCTGGGGACATGGTAGAATGTGGGGATAATTGGAGGACATTGGGTGCAGAAAACCCTAAAAAGGGTAGGGGGCCTTGAGGAAAAGTAATATTGTGAAGTGGGCAGGAGACTCATAGAGTGGAGTCTGATGCTAGAGAGGCAGGGCTAAGGCTCAGGGGGAGCTGGAGGAGGACAGGTTTAGAGGAGGCCCAAACTGTGGGAGAGTGCAGGACAGACTCTCAGGAAGTACCTCAGCAGGGACAGAGGATCAGAAGAGAGTATGAATCTGCTAACAGAGCATGAGGCTCATGGGACATGTAGAAAGCAGGAGGAGGGTCAGGGAGGAGGGAGGCAGGGCCAGAGTGCTACCCTAGGGAGAGCAGAAAGCCAGGACTGAGGGCCATGCTGTCCTGGGAATGTGGTGTTTGTGGGACAAGCAGAACACCAAGAAAGGTAAGCAGGGAGGAAGCCATGAGGTTCAGGGGACTGGGGAAGGGCTAAGGCTTGGGAGGTACAGGACTCTGCAGGAGAGAGTGGGAGGCCCTGAGGGAGGGAGGAGCTAAGGGAGGCCCAAGGGATGGAGAAACAACAAGAAGCAGATCTGGAAAGAGAATGGCCTGGGGCTTGTGAGGGCAGCCTGCTGAAAAGGCAGGCAGAGTGTCATGGGGGATGTGAGGCTGGGTTTGGGTTCCAGTGAGAGGGCTGGAGCTCTGAGAAAGGGAGGATAAAACTGAGCTGTCTGCTGGGAAGACTACAGGAGACAGGGAAGTACCTGAGGGGAGGTGGCAGGGGAGAGGTAACTCAAGGCTGGGGTGAAAGGAAATCTGTGGAGAAGGGCCCATGGACAAGGAGGGCCCCACACAGGAAGGAACTGAGAGGCAGAAGGCTAGGTAGGAAAGGAGGATACTTGGGCAGGTAGAGCAGGTAAGGCCTGGGAATGGTGAGGACAGTCCCTAGATGGCAAGAGAAGGGCAAACTGGATGAAGAGGGCAGAAGGTTCTGGGAAAGTAATAATGCTGTGGGAGTGTAGAAGTCTTCTGGGGAGAGCAGGAAGGTCATGGGGGAGGGACATAATTGTGAAAGGCAGAAGGCTAAGGCTGTGCCTGAGGCTAGGGAGTGGGAATGGAATCTCAGGCAGGTCAGGAGTGAGGGGGAGGAGCCTAAAGGGGAGCAGAAGGCTGGAGAGGGACAGGGACAGTGTAGAAAGGTGACTATGGCCAGAGGCCCACAGAAGCTGAAGGATCTGTTTGTCTCAGAAGACAGAGGCAGTAGGCTCAGGAGGAAGGCAGAAAGAAAATAGATGGCTAAAAGAAGATGAAAGTTTAGGGGAGCATAGATGGCTTGAGGAGGTAAGAACTCTGGGGACAAGGAACAGAAAGGTGGGGAGCAAGATGGGAGGCAAGGGAGGAGGAGAGGATGGTTTACATCCCAAGAAGGGAAGGAGGATGTGGGAAGGAAGGCATGGGGAGGACAGACATTCTAGGAGGAGGACAACAGC
The DNA here is from genome assembly GCF_947179515.1 of Apodemus sylvaticus. Lineage (NCBI taxonomy): Eukaryota > Metazoa > Chordata > Mammalia > Rodentia > Muridae > Apodemus > Apodemus sylvaticus. The sequence continues at coordinate 132,844,219 of NC_067495.1, forward strand.
AACAACAGGGAACCTTGAAATGAGGGTAGGGTACCACAGGAGCTCAGACTCACACCTGTAGGCTAGGAAGCTGATGAGAAAGGCCAGATGCTCAAGAAATGGTAGCAAAATTATGCCCTCAACACTAATAGGGCAGTGCAAGGATCTGGGGCCCAGGGTTGAGGTCCCGGAGGCTCTAGGATTCCTGAAGTAGGTAGAAGCCTGGAGAGGAGCATTGAGGGATGCCAGAAGGCTGGGAGAAAGCAAACTGCTGAGGGGGGAGGTCAGAGGCTAAGGGGTAGACAGCAAGAGTGCTCAGAGAGGATGGGCAGGGTGGCAGGAAACTCAGGAGGCAGCAGGAGACTAGAGGAATACCCAGACCTAGGATGCTGGGCTAAGGGCTGGTGAGGCGGCTTAGGAGAGCTTAGGAGGTCCTGGCAAGGCACAAACTATGGGTTGAATGGAGCAGGGCCTAAGTAGAATAGAAGCAGAATCTGGTGGGAGTCAATAGGCCATAGACCCAAGCTAGAAAACAGGGTACAGATCAGGGAGATGGGCAAGCAGGTCAAGTAAAGATAGATGGCAGAGCAGGTAGATGGCTCAAGTGTAAGCTAGTACGTTCGAATGCAGGGTCTGGCAGAATGTGGGAGGGAGGCTTCATGAGGAGATATGTGGACAGTGGTGGGTAAGAGTCTGGGGAGACAGGCTCCATGCTGATCCTGATGCTGAGCAGGGCAATAAGGTTGACAGAGGACAGGATGGCAGGGAGGAAGGCAGGAGCTTAGGAGGAGGGGTCAAAGCACAGAAAGGGAAGGAGCCTGAGGGGGTGATCCAGAAGATGGAGGATGCGATGGTTACATGAGCAGGCTTGGGAAGAAGCTGGAGATGAGGACAGAGTCTAAGGCATTTGGTATGGGAGGAGACTGAAGGAAGGTCCAGGAATGAGAAGGAGTGCAAGAGGCTCATGGAAAAGGGAGAAGAAACAGAGAGAACGGGATCGAGGGGGCTGTGTAGGAGAGAGCAGAGGATGGAAGTGAGGAGAAGGACCTGCAGGATTACAGAAGGCCTGACAGAGGAAAGAAGGGAGGCAACAGCAGGTTCAGAGGGCAGGGCTAGTGAGGAGAGCAGGCTTCTGATGGGGAGGCCATGAAGCTGGTAGAGGAAGGAAGGAGTACACCGAGGAGAAGGAACAGAAGGTGTGAGGACTAGGAAGAAAAGTTGCAGGGCAAGAGGGAGAGGCTAAGGAAAAGGCTGGGAAGAGTAGTGGACAAATGGAAATGAGAGGGGTCTGAGGTAGAATGGGACAGTGGAGGGTGAGAGTCTGAGGAGGAAGGTAGGAGGGTCAAGATGGGGTAGGAAGTTGGAGGAGGGTCAGGAAGCCATGGGACAGCTGAGGGACACTGTGAAATGAGAGAGGGCTCAAGGGGCACTGGAAGCTAGGCCAGAGACAGGAGGCTATTTTGAAGGTAAGAATTCAGGGAGAGTTGGGAGTGATAGGAATCTGAGGTGGGCAATAGGTTCTAGAGAACAGAATGCTGAGAATGAGCACCCAAGGGTTGTAGGAGCCTAAGGAGGGGGTCAGAGACTCAGCATGCATGGAGGAAGTAGACAGCAGTGTGTACAGAGGACGGACGGTAGGGGAGAGAGCAAGAAGGAAAGGTGAGGGAGCAGGGTGGAAGACTCAGAGCAAACACTGCAGAATGAAGAGGAGGCCAAAAACCCTCAAAGAGCATAAGTCTTAGGAAGACTCCAAGAGTCTCTGCAGATGGACAGATCCCTGGAGAGAAAACAAAATGGATCCGGAAGGTTAGTGTGGAGGCTACAGAAGCTTACACAGAAGTATAGTATACTGAAGAGTGTGGGGGAAGGCGAGGATGCTGTTGGGTCCCTGGATAGGAGTGCAAGAGAGGACATGTGAAGAGGAGGAGAGAAAGAACACACAGAAGGGGATAGTGGTGAGAAGGTAGATGCTGGGGAAGAGAGTAGGAATCTCAGGGACAGGGCTGAGGGGCAGGCAAGAAGCCAGATGCTGGGGTTGGGGCTGAGGAGGGCAGGCTGCTTAGCAGAGTCAGAAGGACAGGGGCAGACAGAAGATGGAGCTGAGGACATGATGTTGGAAGTGACTGAATACTGTGGAGAAGGGATAAATGGAGATGTCAGTAGACACAGCAGGCCGTCATTTGTAAGGAGAGTAGGTGAGTATTATAGACTATTAAGACCTGGGAAGAGGCGAATTGTTTGTTATATTTGTCTCGTGAATGGGGGGTGGGGCAAGGGCTATGGAAATGGAAAGGTCTGGGGTAAAGATACTCAAGGGGATGTCTTAATGGCTGTGGAGGGACACCTGGTCTGAGCAGGAAGTTAAGGAGGTTCAGTGTGAGAATATCAAGTTTCAGGTGGTCCCCAGAGACAGAGCTAGGTGGGGATGGTGTCATGAAGGATGGAGGTTGAGAATGGGGTCAACAGTTCTTGAGAGTATGAGGCTCTAGGACTGCAGAAGGGTACTGAGGATAGGGACTTGAAAGAGCAGGGGAGTGGATCCAGACAACAAGTCTGGAGAGGAGGTTAGGAGGAGGATGGAGAGGAGAGCAGGACACACAGTGGGGTTGCTGGAAACTAAGAGAGAAAACAGGAGGGATGAGGTGAGCACTTGTCATAGGTAGAAGAAGCTTGAGGTAGGAAAAAGATGGTCAATGTCTAGAAGATTGGAAGTGCCAGCTCTGTGGATATGGGTGGGAGCTTTCTGCACCTGAGAAGTTTGATAGGAAGTAAGTGTATTCCCAGGAAGTGTAGGACACTGAGGCCCAGTAGCAGTCACAGGGTTTCTAAACACCTGAGTACCAGACCAGGAGGGTCCAGCTGAAACTTAGAAGATGGAGAACAGAAAGGTAACTTGAAAGAAGGGTATTGGACAGTGTAGGTGACCAGATAAAGGCCAATGCCTGGGTTGAGATGCCAGGAACTTGAGAAGGAGGGTAATGGCTGGGAAGGAAAGCAAGTGTCCTAGGAAGTCTGGATCCGAGGCTGAGGTAAGGGAGAAATGTAGGTGTCAGGGCCATGTAGGGAGATTGGAAAGAGCTTCGGAAGACTGGGAGGATCAGGAGACACCAGATCAAAACAGGAGGCTCAGGGTGTGCCAAGGGAGGCAGTGGAAGCCTGGAGTTTGAGACGGAGGATAGTAGGCTAGGAGGATGTCAGGATGACCAATTTAAGTTTGTGTGTCAGGTGTAGAGAGCAAGTGTCCAGCTCTTTAGGAGTCTGGGTGAAAGCACATGTCTTCCACATGAGTGTGTAGGCATTGGGAAAATTCAGATACTGTCCCAAACAAGTACTCCTGAGGGAGGTAGGATACTCCCCAGGACCAAAAACTGGGATGTAAGGCAGCATGTTCATAGAGAAATGAGGAAACTAAAGGGGCTTAGAAGGTCAGCGAGAAGGACTGGGGCCAGGAGATCAGGAATGGGGTAAGAGACTAAGGGAGGAGAAGAGTCCTGAAGAGGAAGGCTGAATATTTGGCATCATAGCAGGAGGACAGCAATACAGCATGGAGAAGGATCAATAGGATTGGAACAAGTGACAGGGGAGTTCACATATACTGTATATGTGTATGTGTATGTGTATGTGTATGTGTATGAGTATGTTTATGTGTATGAGTATGGGTATGGGTATGAGTATGTGTATGCTTATGAGTATGTTTATGTGTATGTGTATGAGTATGTGTATGAGTATATTTATGTGTATGAGTATGAGTATGTGGCAGGGAAATATGAAATATGAGAGAAGTATGAACACAGGGTGAACAGAAGAATAGGGAGATGGGAAGAGGAAGGAGAAAGAAGTTGTGGGAACTGAATTGTAGTAGGAAGAGGAAGTTAAGGTAGGAAGAGGAGGGAGGAGAAATTAGAGGGAAGAGGAGGGAAGGAGAAAAGAAAGGAAGGAGACAAATAGAATGAAGAGAAGGGAAAAGAGCAGAAAGGAGGGAAAAGCTAGAAGGTAAAATATAAAAGAAGATGGAATAGGAAAGACAGACAAGGAAGGAATAGGAAAGAGTAGGATGGAAGGATGAGAATGAAAGAGGGAAGAGGAGGGAGAAGAAAGTGGTAAAATGCAAAGAGGGAAAGAATGGGAAGAAAAGAATTTTGAGGAGGAAAGGGGGAAGAAGGAACAAGAGATACAAGAAGAAAGAGAAGGAAGGTGGCAAGAGGGAAAAAGGGATGTGGGAAGTAGGGGAAGTGTAAGGGAGAGGGAAGAGAATGAAAGAGACAAGAGAAGTGAGGAGGGAAGAGGAGGAAATAAGGACAGGAATGAAGAGAAGGCAGGAGGGGGTAGGGAAGAGAGTGGAAGTAGGAAGTGGAGGGAGGAGGTGAGCAGTGGAAAGAGAGAAGGGGAAGGAAGTAGGGAGGAAGTTGAGAGGACAGAGGAGGAAAGCAGAAATTATTGGGGCAAGAAGGGAAGAGATGGAGAGAAGGGAGGAGGGAAAGTGAGGGAGAAAGTTTGAGGAAGTTAGGGGAAGGGGGAGGAGTTAGAAGATAGAGGAGAGAAGATCAGGAAAGAGAAATGAGGAGGAAAGAGGGAAAAGAAAGAAGTGGAGAAAAGAGGGAAGTATAAATGTGAGGGGGGATGGAAGGGGAGTCATGGGAAACAGGGAAGATGGGGTGTAAAAATGAGCGAAATGGAAGGAAATCAGAAGTGGAGGGAAGAAGGATGAGAGGAAAATAGTAGGTAAATGTGAAAAGGAAGTGAGAGAATAAGAGTGAAGAAAGGGGAAAGGGAATGAAGGAGGAATAAGAGAGAAATGGAATAAAGTGCAAGAGGGAATAGGAGAGTGGAAAGAGAGGGGGAAAGGAGAGGGGGTAGTAGGACCTGGGTGGGAAAAGCTAAAAGGACCAATTGAGGATGAGAAGGGACAGGGAAGTGGGGATATGAGTGAAGAGGAGGGAGTAAGGAAGTGGAGAGAAGGGAGAAAGGGGAAGTCTGAAGAGAAGAGAGGAGGCAGAGGGGACAAGGATCAATGTGTGAAGTGGAGGGAGGAGGAAACAGGACTGAGAAAGGGAGAAGACTGAGGAAGAACTAAGATGGAAGGGAGAATGGAGGGTAAGAGAAATACAGAGTGAAGGGGAAAGGAGGGAAGAGGAGGGCGCTGAATGACGAGGAGCAAGGAGAAAAGAGGTATGAGGGGGGATGAGAAAAGAGAAGAAACAGGAAGAATGAAGAGGAGGGAAGGCGAAGGAAAAGTTATGAAAAGGAAAAGGAGGAAGAGGAAGAGGGAAGAGAAAGTTGGGGGAAGAAGAGGGAAGAGAATGGAAGAAAAAGGGAAAGGGAGTGCAGACTGTAAAAGGGTTGAGGGGTACAGAAGAAAGAGCAAGGGAGAGAGAAGTAGAGGTATAAGAGGAGGACAGAGGATACTGAGGAGCGAAGATACAGAGGGTCTGAAAAGAAGCAGAAAGAAGAGGAGGCAGGGGAAAGGTGGGAAGACTGAAGAACATGGATGAAGCATTGGGAGGGGAGGGAGGGGATGAAAAAGAAAGAGGAGAAGTACAGAAGAGAGAAGAGGGATGAAGGAAAGAATCTTTAAGTGAGAAGGGGAGGGAGAAGAAACAAATATAGAGGAGAAAAAATGAGTAAAGGAGGGACCTGTGAACAGAAGAGAACAACAAAGTTGGGAAAGAGATGGGAATAGAGGGAAGAGGAAAGAGGGGAATGGAATTAAAGAAGAAATATGAGTGAAAGGAGGAAAGGGGGAGAGGAATTAGCATGAAAGTGTGGAGGAGAGAAGCAAGGAAAGAAAGGTTGGAAGGGGAGGGAGGCAGAAAGAAGGACTCAAAGGGGGAAGAGTGAGGTGGGAACAGGGAAGCAGAAGTTAAAGGAGAGCATGATTGTGGAGAAGGGATGGGAGCAGAGGCAGCAGGGAAGAGGATAAAGAGGAGAGGACAGGGGACAGAGAAGGCCAGGGAGGAGGGAAGAAGAAGGAGGACAGGTGGCTTGGAGAAAAAAAGGGGTGGGAGGGAAGAGGAGGGAGGAAGAAAGAGAAACGGGGAAACATGAGAAATGGAAAGCAAGGTTAGAAGGGAGGAGAGAAGTGGAGGGAGAAGGAGTAGAGTGGGGAGAAGAGGACAGATGATAGAAGATGAAGAGCAGAGAAGAGTGTGGTGGAGGATAAGGAGTCCCGAGGAGGGAAGCAGGGACTGAGGGAGGAGGGAAGATGAGGAAAGAGGCAGGGGTACAGGAGAGAATGAAGGATAGAAAATAGGGAGGATGAAAGTGGGAGGAGGAAAGAACAGGGAGGAGGGAAGACCAGGAAGGAGGGAGGAGCATCAAGGAGTGATGAAGCATGAAAATGGAGGTGGTTGGAGGGAAGAGAAAAGGAAGAAAGAAAGGGAAGAGAGAAGGGAAGTAAAGGTGATAATTTAGGGGGTGGAGGTGGGAAGGTGATAGGGGAAATACCAGGGAGCATGGAAGACTGAAGAGGACAAAAGGTGCAGTGGAGAGAGGGGGGGGATCAAAAAGAAGGGAAAATGAAAGAGGGAGTAGGAGGGAGGAGACAATACGGAAAAGGAGACAACAGAAGTGAGGGCAAAGGTGAAGAGAAGAGAAGGGAGGAGAGGAGAGGAGAGGACAGGAGGAGAGGGGATGGGAAGGGAGGTGAGGGGAGTGGAGTGGAGGGGAGGCCAGGAAAGGGGAGTGGAGTGGAAGAGGGGAGATGAGAGAACAGCAGAAAAGAGAAAACAGGGAAGGGAAGAGAAGACAGAGAAGAGAAGAGGCGTGGAGAAGGGAAGAAGCCAATAGATGGGAAGATAAACGAGGAGAAAAGAGGTGGGAGAAAGGAGGCAAGGAAAGCAAGGAGAGAACAGGAAGAAGGGGGTGTGAGGAGCAACAAAGCTGGAAGAGGATAGAAGATGGGAAAGGAGCGAGGAAGGAAGAAGAGGGAATATGGAAGTGGATGGAGTAGAATAGAGCAGAGAGGATGGAAGAGAAAGGAGTGTAGAAAAGAGTGTAGGTACAACGGAGGATGGAGGATGGGTGATGTGAAAGGGGAGAAGATGAGGGAACATGGAAGATGAGAGGAGGCAGGGAGAGATCAAAGCAGAGAAATGGGAGAGGAGGGAGGCTGGAAAAGGATAGAGTATGGTAAAGTGAAGAGGGAGGAAGAGGAAAGTTATAGAAGGAAGGAAGAAGGATGGAAGAGGAGGAAGGGGAAAAGTGGAGGAAGGAGGAGGGATAGAATATAAGGGAGGACTGAGGCAAGGAGTGGAGGGAAACGGGTATCAAAGAGGACAGAGGACAAGAAGCAAGGACCAGGGAAGATGAGGGAGGAGGATGGAGTAGAAGGTGGGGAAAGAATGAATGAGAAGAGGGAAGGAGAAGAGAGGCAGGAGGAGAATAGACCAAGGAAGAGGGATAATGGAAAAAGAGAGAAGTGGGAATATGAGGGAAGCGAGGATGACAGAGAAAAAGAAGCAGAGACAGGAGAGAAGGGAAGAGGAGAACGGAGACAAGTGGAAGGAGGAGGGAAAATCATAAGGAAGGAAGAAGTGGGAGGGGGAAGAGTGAAAGGGAGGAAAGGGAAGGGAAGAAGGAAGTGAAGGTAAAGGGATGTGGAGGAAAGAGGAAAAAGAAGAGAACAGACAAGAGGAGAGGGATGCAGAGAGGTGAGAATAGGTGGTAAGAGTAAATTCGAGTTAGGAGGAAAGAGGAGAGACTAGGGAGCAAGAGTGAGGAAGGACTAGGAGGAAGGAGACAATGTAGGTAAGTGGAAGGAGGAGGGAAGGGAGAAGAGGAGGAAGGGCAAGGGAAGCCAGGTAAGTGGAGAAAGAGGATGGGGATGGAAGGGGATGGGAGTGGGACAAAGAACATGCAAAAAGAATTGGGAAGGGGAAGAGGAAGAGGAAAATGGAGGGAAGAGGAAGTATGGGTTAAAAGAAATGAGAAGAGAAAAGGCAGGAGGATGGAACAGAAGAGTGGGAAAGAGGATGGAAGAGAGAAATAAAGGGCAGAAGAGGAAAGAAGAAGGTGGAATGAAGAAATATTATGGAATAGACAGGATTAGCAAAGGGGAGAGAAGAGGGAAGAGGCAGAGGAGAGAAGAGGGAAGGGAAGAGATGAGGGAAAATGAAGGAGGGTGAAGTGAAGGGGATGGAAAAGAAAGAAGGGAACTTTGAAGAGGAGAGAGTAGGTAAGAAGAGGATGTAGGTAAGGAGTGAAGCAAGTAGAAGACAGAGGAGGAGAGTACAGGGATGAGGAGGGAAGAAGAAAGGTTGGAAAGAGGAACGAGATCAGAAAAAGTACGTAGTTGGATGAGGGGAGATAGTGGAAAGCATTAGAAGGGAAGAACGAAGAAGGTGGAGGGAAAGAGGAGAGGAGAGGAAAGGGAAGATGAAAGGTTTGTGATGGGAGCGAACAGGAGGAAGGAGGATATAGAGAAGAGACAAAAGAATTAAGAGAGAGAAGAGAAGGGGAGCGAGGAAGGAGGACAAGGGGGGAAAGTAATGGAGGAGGGCAATGAGAAGTGGAGATGAGATGGATGAGAAAAGGAGAATGGAGTGAGGACACGGAAGAGAAGAGGAAGAAGAAGGTAAGAAGAGGTAAGCAAGCAGATGAGGCAGGAGGAATTATGAATGAGAAGAGGGGAAAAGAGAAAATGGAGTTTTAAATGGGGGCAAAGTGGGAGTGGGAGGAGGGACTGAGAAGAAGGGATGGGGTTGGAGGAGGAAAGGGGGCGTGGAAGAGTGGATGGAAGATAAGGGAAGAAGAAAGATGAAGGAGGACAGAAGAAGAGGGAAGAAGATTGAGAAAGGAAGTGAGATGAGGACTGATGGCTTTGTTCCCGGGTTTCACACCAAGGAAGGAGGCATAAAAAGAGGGAGAGGGGTTTAGGGAATTTGGCAGGGCAGTGTGGGGGAAGAGGGTGCCTAGGCAGGCCCATGCCCTGGCACCTCTTCCCCCTGAAGGACAACACGCACCCGACATGGTATAGAATAGAGTTTATTCAGGGCAGAGGATGGGAGTTAGAGACAGAGAGAGAGAGAGAGAGAGAGAGAGAGAGAGAGAGAGAGCACAAGAGCGAGAGTGAGAAAGCAAGAGAGCCAGAGAGCAAGAGAGCTAGAGAGCTAGAGAGAGAGAGAGCTAGAAAGTGAGAGATCGAGAGCGAGAGATCGAGAGTGAGCAGAGAGATAGAAAGAGAGAGAGATCATAGAAAAGTGGAGGCTGCCCATGATCATGTGGAGAGAGGTGGGGGGGAGGGGAGCCCAAGAGGGGCAGAGAAGTGAGAGTGCCAAGAGGTGAGAGCAATGAGAGAAAGGGATGAGAGAGAGCGATGAGAGAGACCGAGGCTGTTCAAGTAGCCCCTTTTCTAGTGGGCCAGGTCTATGGGACCAGGCATACCTGGCTGTTGCTAGGTAAATGTCTGGTGGATCTCAGACAGAATACTAGCATATGCCAGTATTTGATTAATTAAAAAGTAAAAAATAAAAAGAGGTGACTGCGAAGCAGGAATAGGGTCATCGTTATGATATCTGGCTGCTTAATTCTGACATTGGGGGGTGACATGTCTCTGGGAAACCTAGAGAAAGGGGTATGGGGAGTGTTTGTCCAGTCTCAGGAGAATTGGCTGCTTGCTTGCTGTCCAGGGTATGTGGAGCCATTTGAGGATAGGCCAGGAGAACAGGTCCAGTAGAAGCTGTCTGTGTCTAGAGAAGCTGAGAGAAGATTGGAGCATCTAAAGGTTGCTTCTCTGGAGATGTCCTGAATGTTGCAATGGCCTGAACTTGACAAGATATTGAAACACATTAGTATAGGTAGGGAATAAGATTAAGTATATTTGGGAGAAAGGAAAAATTTTTTAAGATGTATAATTGAAACCCAGAGGAATCCCACCCTTTAGAATATGTAGTACGTGGAAACTTGGGCAGGTGTACTTATCTGGATGGAGCGTATTTGGTCCATGAGCAGTAGATCTGGGTAGGTTTCCTGTAGCTAACAAGTTTATTAAATAGATAACAACATGAGTTAATCACATGAACAGTCTTTAAGATGAGTCTTTTGTGGAGCAGAAGGCACAAGATTGAAAGTTGTATAGTTTAGTGGAATATTTATTATTAGAGTTAGGCAAATCTATAGGAATGCACATGTTAGGACAGTGACAGAGCAAGAAGAGGAAATATGAAGTATTTAATGGAAACAGAATTTAGGTAAGGAGATAACTGTCTAGCTGTCAATGTAGTCAGAAGTCTGAGGAATAAACAAGAACTTAGCAGTTATATTATTAAAGAATCACAAATTCCAGTAGCCAGCAGTTTTCTGTGGTCTCTGGTCTCCATGGTGGCTTGGCTGTCAATCTGGTTTCAAGCACAGAAGACACAGGGCTTTTTCTCTGTGGAATGGATACCCATGCCATGAGAAATGGCTTACCTTTGTTTAGCTAAGTCATTTGACCCAAGGTATCTGGCTTTGTCCACTGCACTCTTTTTTAGGCAGCATCCTGTAGCAGTGTCCATATCTTTCTTCTGAGACCTCCTTGGAGAAGCTGTCAGGCCTTTGGGAATTTTGTCTGTATTAAATTTAATAACAAACTTCTGACAAGATCGAGTGCAAGATAGGAGAGCAATAGTCAAGAGAGGATAGGAATGAGAATCGTAAGTGGCTTTTACAGGTTGTCTAGGTAGAGGAAAGTTTTGTTAGTAAAGATGCTAGGGTCAGAGTAAGAAAGCTGGCAGCAATGGATTAAATCATAGTGACAGAAAATGAGTTTGTTTAGGCAGATTTAGGCTCATTAACATTAACTTGAGCACACAGGATATAGGAATGAACAAGTTAAAGGTGTGGGAACACGGATAGGTGAGGCTTATGTACTTTATCATTTACCAGGGTGTTAATCTTTTAAAAAAAATATACGGTTGAAGATAATTAGTGCCCACTGGATGGGTGGAAAATCTGCTAAATATAATTTTAGCATCCTGAGAATATATTAGCAACACTGTACAGCCAGGCTAAAAACTCAGGCAGTCGCAAGAGTCTTTAGGGACTTTGGCATTCCCTCAATACCCGGAGAAGTGCCCAAGCCTGGACCAGGACTTTTATCAGCAGTTATAAAAGCTAAGAGGGACTCTGGGTTGCTTCTGAGTAAGGGTACACCCAAGGGCTTAAATGTCCTATCAGGAATGTTAGCTGGAACTGGGCATGAGAAGCAAGCCTTAGTTCAAAAGAGGCTGGCCAGGCTTCATTTGATGGCTAACGGTTGTCTATTACTATGGTTATTGTTTATTTGTAGGAATTTATAATCTGGTAGAAGAAATTAGAACCAGACAGGCAGGGCAAACATTGTGGGAGGTGGTGTAATTGTTTTCCCAGGTGCGAAAAACTGGAAGTTTGAGAAAAGTAAGCAGTGGCACGGCCACGCACATGTGGGAGGTATCTGCACCTGCTGGAATTGGCACCCAAGTCTGCACAACCCATGGGAGAGGCCAACAGGAGAGGCCCAGGAGGTAGTGGCTACTGTGACAGAAGCAGCACTGTTCTGAGATCCACTGCACTGCAGAGGCTGTAAGTTTTAGTATAATAGGCAGCCATAGTGTAGCTGAGCTAGGTGTTGGCCTTGGCCTGGCTGTGGTGGACATGGTAGGAGAAACTTGCACTGTGGCCTGTCTAGTGGGACCTAGACTCTGCAGGGATGGAGCACAGGCAGCAGGGTTCTAAGACCTACTGAGTTGCAGCAGCTGTGCCACCTGGTGTCGCTGCTGTTGCACCAGCAGTAGTGGCTATATGGCAGAAAGTTTTGTCAGCAAGAAAAATTGTAGTGGGGCGAAAGATTTTGTGGCTGCCCAGGTGCAAGCTGGGACTTCCGGCCCATGGCAGAAGTAGCCAGTGGTTGACAGGAAAAGGAAGTACCAAAGTAGCTTGTTTCATATCCTAGCCACTGAGCAGAGGTGAATGAGCTAGCTGCAGGAGGTGGGCAGGAAAAGAAAGTGCCCAAATAGCTTGTTTTGTATACTCCTAGCATCACTGCAGTGCACCTCAGCTGGCTGTGCTCTACCTCTGAGAGAACCGTGGCAGGGTCTCTGCAGTAGTTCACAGATGAGGGAAAGGGGAAAATTTACAGACTCCTGTCCTCAGGACAATTCAGCAGTAGCTCCAAATTACTCTAGAACTTTGTAAACTGTCACTCTGACCAGTGGGTGGTGGGGGACTTACCCATGTGGAGCTAGTGAGCAAGGTTGTGGCTTAAATGGTAAAATTGGCAAGCATACACATAGTATTTCTTGTTCCTGGCCAAAGCACCATTGATGGGTTTGTTCCTGGGTGTTGGCACCAATGAAGGGGGCATAAAAAGAGACTGAGAGCCTTAGAGAATGTGGCATGGCAGTGTGGGGGAAGGGGGTGCCTAGGCGGGCCCATGCACAGGCACCTCTTCCCCATGAAGGACCACACACTCACACACAGACATTGTATAGAATAGAGTTTATTCAGGACAGAGGATGGGAGTTAGAGAGGCAGAGAGAGAGAGAGAGAGAGAGAGAGAGAGAGAGAGAGAGAGAGAGAGAGAGAGAGACAGAGACAGAGACAGAGAGACAGAGAGAGAGAGAGAGAATAAGTAGAGAGGCAGAGAGAGAGAGAGAGAGAGAGAGAGAGAGAGAGAGAGAGAGAGAGAATAAGTAGAGAGTAGAGAAGTGGAGGCTGGCCATGATCAGGTGGAGAGAGAGGGGAGGGGAGGAGAGTGCAAGAGGGGCAGAGAGGTGAGAGTGCCAAGTGGCAAGAGCAATAAGAGTGCAATTAGTGAGAGAGGAGTTTCATGTAGCCCCTTTTATAGTGGGCCAGGACTATGGGGCGGGGCATACGTGGGTGTTGCCAGGTAAGTGTGGGGTGGAGCTTAGACAGAATACTAACAAGGATGGTAGCCACAGTGGGTAAGTTAGAAAAAGGGAGGAGAACAGAGGAAAGAGGAGAGGAGAGAGAAGAGAAAGGGAATTGGAGGAAAGTGAAAATGGCAGGCAGGAGAGGTGAGAAGTGAAGAGGGATGGTGGAGTAGAGTAGGGAAAGGCCACAAGAAAGAGGGGAGGCAAGGGAGAACAGAGGGAGGTGAAAGGGGGAGGGATGATGGAAGCAAGAAGAGGCCTGATGAATGAAGAAGAGGACGAAATCTAGAGGGAAGACTTGGGGAATAGGAAAGAGGAAGGAAGAGGAAAGAATGGGGAAGAAGCAGAAAGAGAGAGCATGCAGGGTGGGCAAATGAGGGGGCAAGAGGGATGAAAATTTTAGTGGAAAGCAGAGAGAAGAAGGAAAAGGGTGAAGAAGAGAGAGATAGGAGAGAAGGGAAAAGCAGAGGGAGGTAGAAAGGGGAGGAAGGAGCGAAGAAGGGAAGCTGGAAGGGAAAGGTGGAGGGAAGAAGGAAGATGATGGAATGCGAAGGGAATAAGAAGACTTCATAGAGGTGAGACTTACAGGGAAAGAAGAGGACAGAAGAGGACAGAAGAATGGGATTAAACGGGAGAAGAAAGAAGGCAGAATAGAAAGGAGAAAAATGGAGGAGCGAAGAAGATGGAGAAGGGAAAAAGATGGAGGAGGGAAGAGGAAGATGAAGGGAAGATAAGGAAATGGGGAAGGGGAGGGAAAGGAAAATCATTAAGAGGATGGTTGGAAGAAGACAAAGAAAAAAAGAGTACTGAAGAAGAGTTGAGCGGAAGGAAGAGAGGAAGGTGGAGGGGCAAAGAATCAAGAGAAAGAAAATGATGGAAAAGAAGAGGATAGAGGATATGAGAGGTGGGAGCAGGGAGGGAGAGGAATCCGAAAAAAGGAGAAGCAGAGAGGAGGGAAGAGGGAAGAGGAGGGAAGTGGAAAGTGGAGATGGGGAAGAGGAGAAAACAGGTAGAAGGAAGAAACAGGGGACAGCAACAGGACATGAGAGTATGAGAAAAGAGGAAAGAGAACATACTGGAAAGGTAAGGGAAGAAGGAAGACTGTAAAGAGGGAAGAGGAGGGAAGAGAAAACGGGACTTAACTAGGAAAAGGGAAGATGTTTCAAGAAAGGCAGGATAGAAAGGAAGTGAGTAGAAGTGAAGAGGGAAGGGATGTAGGGAGGAAGAACAAAACAGGTTGGAGGATGTTAGATGGAGCAGGAGGGAATGAGAGGGAGGAGGAAAGATCAACTGTAAGGAGTGCGGAAGGGGTAATGAAGAAAGATGAAGGACAGAAGAGATAAGGAGATGGAAGGGGGAGATATTGGAAGAGGAGGAAAGAGGAAAGAAAAGTAGGATGGAAAGTGGACAAAGGAAGGAGAGTGAAGAGGAGGGAGGAGAGAAGAGGGTAGAAGAGGATAGTAATGGATGGGAGGAGAGAAAGGAGGATGTAGGCTGTCCTTGAGAAGGGGAGGATGGCAGAAGTAAAGATAAGTTGAAAATAAAGGAAGAAGGGAAGAGAGGAGAAGAGGGGAAATGAAGGAAGGAGGAAGGAAGAGACAAGTGAGAGGAGGAAAGAGAAAAATAGGAGGGAGAATGGAAAGAGGAGAAAGGTGAATAAAAAAGAGGAAGAACAATGGACAAGTATGAAGTATGGAAGAGGCATGAAGGGGAAAGATGAAGGAGGTTGGAAGAGAAGAATGGAAGGATGGAGGAGTAAGGAAGATGATCAACAGTGAGGGAGGAGGAAAGAGGATGAAATAGGGAAGGAACTGGACTAGGGCAGTAGAAAGAGGAGAGGAGGAAAGAGGAGAAAGTAGAAAGATGAAGAAGGAGGGAAGAGGAGAGAGGAAGGAATGAGGAAGAGGGGGGCAGAGTGAAGGTGATAGTGGACTGAGGAGGGAAGCAGATGGAGGATTAAACAGTATGGAAGAGGGAAGAGGAGAAAAAAGAAGACAGATGAGGGCAAGGAGGAAAAGAGAGGGGGTGAGTAAGTGGGAGGAGAGAGGAGAGTAGAAGGAAGGAGGAATTGGAGGGATAAGGAAAGAGAGAGAAAGATGGAGGGGAAAAAAGGAATAGGATTTAAGAGTATGAATGTAGGAGGATGGAAGACAGACAAGGATAGAAGAGAAGGGAAGAAGAGAAAGGAAGAGAGTATGAATAAGAGGGAAGATTGAGGAGAGTAAAAAGAGAAGAAAAGAAGGAAGAGGAAAGAATGGAAGAGGGAAGGGCAGGGAGGAAGAAAATGAGACAGCAATGGAATGAGAAGATGAAAGAGTTGGGAAGAAGACAAGGGAGGGAAGAGGAGAGAAGTGAGGGAGTAGGGAAGTAGAGGGATAAAGGAAAAAGAGGGTGGAAGAAAAAAGGTGAAGATGAGAGGAGGAGAAAAAGAGAAGAAAAGAGGCAAAACTAGATCTGGAAATATGAGTAAAGAAGGAAGGAGTGGTAAGAGATAACAGGAGAGATGTTAAAAGGAGAGCAGAGGGGAGAAGAGAGAGGAGAGATACAAGAATGCAAAAATATGAAGGATGTGGAAAGAAGAGAGAAGAGGAAAAGGGGGAGAAATAATAGGACAAAAGAGGGAAGAGGAGGAAGGGGGTGGAGGAAAGAAAAGAGAGGAGAGAGATCTGAGAAAAGAGAACAAGAGGGAAGAGCATGAAGAGGGTAGAGAGAAAGGAGGGAAGTTGAGAGAAGACATAGGAAGATGAGAAGAGTAAAAGAGAATCTAAGGAGGACTAGGGAAGAGGACAGTAGATTTTTATTATCTCATGATATCCTTCCCATTCCCTTCTCCAACTTGTCCCCTCCTCTTTTGTTCCTCCTTTTTGGCTTTTCTAGGGGAAACGATGTATTTGGAAGAGGGAACAGGGGAGAGGGGGAAGAAATGGGATGGGAAAGAGAAAGAAGGGGGGAGATAGATATGAGAGCTAGGAGGGATGAATAGGAGAGAAAGAGAGAGGGAAGAACACAGAATATGGAAGAGGGTAGGATGGGATGATATAGGAAAGAAAAGTGAAGAAGAGGGAGGAAGAAAGAGAGGTGGGTAAACAGTAGAGGAAGAATCGGAAAGGAAAAGAAAGAGAGAAGGAGATGGTGTGGGAAGAAGGAAGAAGAGGGAAGAGGGAGGAAGAAGAAAAAAGGGAAATGGAAGAGGAGGTAAGGGAGGAAAAGGACTGAGTTGATAAGTTGAGGAAGGTTAGGAAGGAAGAGGGTGCTAGAAAGGAGAGTAAGGAGGAAGAGGGTCAAGTGAAGACGGGGAGGCAGGTAGAGTGGCCTGGAGGAAAGAGACTGGAAGTAGAGGTAGGGATAAATGGAGAGAAAGAAGGTGGAAAAGCAGAGAAGTATAAGGGAGAAAGGGAGAGGCAGGCAAGGGCGATAGAAGGAGAAAAGAGAACTAAGAATGAAGAAGAGAAACAAGAAAGGAAAAGGAAGACAGGAAGTGGGGAGGAAAGAGGAAGAAGTACAAAAGAGGAGAGGATAGAGGAGAAGGGAAGGAGGGAAGAGAGTGAATAGAGAAAAGGAGGAGTATAAAGAGGAAAAAAGGAATGAGGTTGGAGGGAAGTGGGGAAGAGATGGCAATAGAAAAGAGTTGGGAAGAGGGAATATATTGGAAGGACTACTTGGTAATAAAGAACAGGATAAAGAAAGGAAGAGGGAAGCAGGAAGGGAGAAAAAAGTAAGGAGAGAAAGGGGGATATGGGGGAAATGGGTAAGAGGAAGAAATAGATATGAAACAGAGTCCAAGGGAGAAGAATGAAGAAAAAAGGGAGAAGGAAGAAGCAGAATGGAGAATAGGAACATTAAAGAGGGGGCAGGAAAAGAAGAGGAGCAAGAAGGGAAGAGGAAAGAGGAAGGAAGAAGACAGAATAGGAAAGAGGAGGGAAAAGATGAGTGGGGTAAGTAGAGTGAGAGGAGAGAAGGAAAGAGGAAGTGTGGTGAGGAAGGGGGAGAATGGCAGTACAAAGAGGAGGGAAAAGGGAAGTGCAGGGTGGAAGCTAGCAGAGGGAAGCAGAGAGGGCAGAGAAGATGGAAGATGGGGCAAGGAGGACATAGGAACCTGGAAGGAGTAGGGAGTGAAGGTAGAGGGAAAAGGAAAATAGAGTGAAGAGTAGGAAAGTAGAAAGAGGAAGGAAGAGTTGAGAGGGAGGAAGAAGATGGAATAAAAGGAAGTACAAAAGAGGAAAAATGGAGGAGGAAAGAGAAGGGAGGAGGAAAGAGGAGAAAGAACTATAGGTGGAAAAGGGACTAGGATGGAGGGAAGATGGAAGAGAGAAGAGGAGGAAATAGGGAAGAGGAGGTGGGAGGAAATAGGAGAGAAGAGGGAAGAAGACTAAACAGGGAAGAGTAAAGAAGAAGAAAAATGAAGCTCAAAAGAGGAGGCAGTGTCAGCAAAGTAGAAGGAAGAGGAGGGAGATGTGAGGATAAGTGGGGAGGGAATAGACAGGAGGAGAAGGGAGATGTGAGAAGGAGGAGAGGATAAAGAGGAAGAGCAGGGAGATGTGAGAAGTTGGGAGGGGATAGGGAGGAAGAGGAGGGAGATGGGAACTGCACAGAAGAGGGAAGTGAGGGAAGAAGGTGACAAAATTGAGGAAGGAAGAGAAGAGAATGAGGCAAAGAGGACAAAGGACAGAAATAGGAGGGAAAGAAGAAAGGTGTGAAGGGGAGGAATGAAAGAAAAAAGAAGAGGGAATGGGATATGATCTGAGGAAGGGATCATAGGGAAAAAGAAAAAGGAGGAAGGGAGGGGCGCAGAGAATGGAAGAGCATGTAAGATATAGGTGGAGGTAGAGATGATGAAGTGATAAAGAAGGAAGAGGGTGAAGGGAAGAGGAGGGCGGAAGTAACAGGTTGAAGGAAGAAGGAAGAGGAGGAAAGACTAAATAGGAGGGAAGAATTAAGAGCAGGTAGAAGAGCTGTGCAAGAAGTGGAGTAGAGAAGTAGGAGGGAGAATGACAGAAGTGGAGGCAAGAGGGAAGAGAAGGGAAGAAGAATGCAGTAAGGGGAGGGAGGAAGGAAGAGCAAGTGAAGGAAGAAAAGAGAGGAGGAAGGGCGGAAGCACAGGGAGAAGATAAAGGGGGAGGAAAGAAGAAAGGAGAAAAGAGGAATGAGAAGGGAAGAGGAGAGAGGAAATATGAAGAGAAAAGGGGGGAAGATGTAGGGAAGAGGAGAGGACAAAAGAAGGGAAGGCAGGAGGGAAGTGGAGGAGAAAGAAGAGGTGGGAGTAAGGAAAGCAGGAACAGGAAAGAGGAGGGAGGAGGGAGGAGGAAAATGGAGAGAAGAATATTGGGAAGGGAAGAGAGTGAAGAGGTTAAGAGGAAGGAGGATGGAAAGTTAAGGGAGAGAAATCAAAAGGGATGGAAGTGGAGGGAGAAGATGGGGAGAGATAAGATGGAGGAGGTGCTACAAAGGAATGCAAAGCAAGTGGAGAATGAATGGAAGAGGAGGGAAGATATAAGAGGACTGAAGAAGGAAGTGTAGGGGAAGTGATTATGAGGGAAGAGGAGAATAAAGAATGAGGAGGGTAGTGGGAAATAGGGAGATGAGTGATGAGAGAAGATGAGAAAGTAGGAGACAGAAAAAAGAGGAAGGAGAGTAGAGAAAGGAGGACAGCCTAGGGAAGGCATTAGATGTGGGAGCAAGAGGAAGAAGACAAGAAGATGAAAGTCAATGAGAAATGGAAGGGGAAAGAAGAGGGAATAGGAAAAAGGTGAAAATGGTGAGAGGTCCAATGGAAAAGAGAAGAGGAAGGAGGGGGAAAAGCAAGGGAGAAAAAGATGGGGAAAGGTATGGGAGAAGGGGGATGAAGGAGAAAGAGGAAAGATGATTGAAGAGATGGGAAGACAAAGGAATAGGTAAGAGGAAAAAGAGAAGAGTAAAGAGGAGTAGCGAGAATAGAGGATGGAAGAAGAAATGAAGAAGGAGAAGAAAGAAGGGATGCAACTAAGTGAGAAGAAAGTTAAAAGGGAAGATAATGGAAGAAAAACAAGGTGGAAGAGAGACAAAAAGAAAAGAGGAGGGAAGGGTAGAAATGAGAATGGCAGGATGGAGGAAAAGAGAAGTGGGGAGAAGACTGAAAGGGGAAAGGTAGGAAGGCAGGAAGAGAGAAGAAAAGGCAAGAAAGGAGAAGGAAATAGAAGATAAGAGCACTTAGGAAAGATAAAGGAGGGGAAAAGTGAGTTGAAGAGTGTGATAGTTTGAAAATTCTTGGTAGTATTGGGAGGTATAGCCTTGCCGGAGTGGCTGTGGCCTTGTGGGAGGAAGTACATCACTGTCAGAATTGGCTTTGAGGTACTATGGTCAAGCTCTGCCCAGTGCACAAGAGACCCTCCTCCTGGCTGTCTGCAGAAGAGGATCTCCTCCTGACTGCCTTTAGATCAAGATGTAGAACTCTCAGCTCCTCCAGCACCTTGCCTGCCTGCACATTGCTGGGGCTTTGTGCCATGGTGATAATGGACTGAACCTCTGCAAAGGTAAGCCAGTCCCAATTCAGTATTGACTTTTATATGTGTTGCCCTTGCCATGCTGGCTCTTCAGAGCAAGGAAACACAAACTGATACAAAAGTTCGTACGAAGGCCTTGGGTACTGATGGGATAACCCTGGTCATACATTTGTTTGGAGGAATGTGGATTTGATGACTTTGTAAAATGATGGAATGCTTCAAGTGGGGCTTAAATGGGCCATTCTAGTAGAACCGTGGGAGATACATGGTTTGAACTCTGGGCCTGGCTCAAGAGGTTTCAGAGGAGAGGAGTGACTAGTATATAGCCTGGAGATTGTTCTTATGATGTTTTTGTGCATAATATGGCTGCTTTTATCCTAATCTGAAGAGTCTGCCTGAAGCTAAGGTGAAGAGATTCAGATTGGTTATACTGAGGAAGGATGTCTTAGAAAAGCCTTGCAGAGACTCTACCATGTGTTTCATTCTTATGAAGAGTATTTTGATAAAGCATTGTAAATTGAGAAAGGAAAAATGCAAAACATTTGGTTC
This sequence comes from Apodemus sylvaticus, assembly GCF_947179515.1. Lineage (NCBI taxonomy): Eukaryota > Metazoa > Chordata > Mammalia > Rodentia > Muridae > Apodemus > Apodemus sylvaticus. The sequence goes on from NC_067495.1 coordinate 132,864,074, forward strand.
AAAAAGCAAAGGGGCACCAGGAAAGCAAATAGAACTAAATCCGATGTTCTAGGTTATTAAATGGAAGAGGGACAACTAGGGGGTGGAATGTAGAAGTTTGAATATGCTTGGCCCATACAGTCCTCCAGGGCCCCACCTGAACCAAGGAGCTGAGTGGCACCACAGCTGTCTGTGCGCCTATCCTGCCAGGGAACATCTGCCCTGCAGGGAGTCCTTCAGATAGAGGTGAGGCCACCATCTTCACTCCTGATACAGAGCAGGCTGTTACAGCCAGGAACACAGGGAACACCCCAGTGTAAGAAAATTTGGATATATTGGATATTAGTCCTCTATCAGATGTGGGGTTGGTGAATATCCTTTCCCAATTTGATGGTTGCGGTTTTGTCCTTTTAACAGTGTCCTTTGCCCTACAGAAACTTTGTAATTTTATGAGGTCTCATTTGTCAATTCTTGATCTTAGAGCATAAGCTATTGGTGATCTATTCAGGAACTTTTCCCCTGTACCCATGTCCTTAAGGGTCTTCCCCAGTTTCTTTTCTATTAGTTTCAGTGTGTCTGGTTTTACATGGATGTCCTTGATTCACTTGGAGTGAAGTTTAGTACATGGAGATAAGAATGGATCAATTCGCATTCTTCTGCATGCTGACCTCCAATTGATCCAGCACCATTTGTTGAAAAGGCTATCTTTTTTTCCACTGGATATTTTTGGCTCCTTTGTCGAATATCAAGTGACCATAGGTGTGTGGATTCATTTCTGGATCTTCAATTCTATTCCATTGGTCCACTTGTCTGTCACTGTGCCAATACCATGCAGTTTTTAACACTGTTGCTCTGTAGTATTGCTTGATGTCAGGGATACTGATTCCCCCAGAATTTCTTTTGCTGTTGAGAATAGTTTTAGCTATCCTGGGTTTCTTTTTATTCCAGATAAATATGAGAGTTGCTTTTTCTTTCTTTTTTTTTATTTAAATGGAAAACATTTTTATTCGATATATTCTTTTTTTATTCGATATAATTTATTTACATTTCAAATGATTTCCCCTTTTCTAGCCCCCCACTCCCCGAAAGTCCCTTAAGTCCCCTTCTCTTTCCCTGTCCTCCCACCCACCCCTTCCCACTTCCCTGTTCTGGTTTTGCCGAATACTGTTTCACTGAGTCTCTCCAGAACCAGGGGCCAGTACTCCTTTCTCCTTGTACCTCATTTGATGTGTGGATTATGTTTTGGGTATTCCAGTTTTCTAGGTTAATAACCACTTATTAGTGAGTGCATACCATGATTCACCTTTTGAGTCTGGGTTACCTCACTTAGTATGATGTTCTCTAGCTCCATCCATTTGCCTAAGAAGTTCATGAATTCATTGTTTCTAATGGCTGAATAGTACTCCATTGTGTAGATATACCACATTTTTTGTATCCACTCTTCTGTTGAGGGATACCTGGGTTCTTTCCAGCATCTGGCAATTACAAATAGGGCTGCTATGAACATAGTAGAACATGTATCCTTATTACATGGTGGGGAATCCTCTGGGTATATGCCCAGGAGTGGTATAGCAGGATCTTCTGGAAGTGAGGTGCCCAGTTTTCGGAGGAACCGCCAGACTGATTTCCAGAGTGGTTGTACCAATTTGCAGCCCCACCAGCAGTGGAGGACTGTTCCTCTTTCTCCACACCCTCTCCAACACCTGCTGTCTCCTGAATTGTTAATCTTAGCCATTCTGACTGGTGTAAGATGAAATCTCAGGGTTGTTTTGATTTGCATTTCCCTAATGACTAATGAAGTTGAGCATTTTTTAAGATCCTTCTCCGCCATCCGAAGTTCTTCGGGTGTGAATTCTTTAACTCTGTACCCCATTTTTTAATAGGGTTGTTCGGTTTTCTGGAGTCTAACTTCTTGAGTTCTTTATATATATTGGATATTAGCCCTCTATCTGATGTAGGATTGGTGAAGATCTTTTCCCAATTTGTTGGTTGCCGATTTGTCCTCCTGATGGTGTCCTTTGCCTTACAGGAACTTTGTAATTTTATGAGGTCCCATTTGTCAATTCTTGCTCTTAGAGCATACGCTATTGGTGTTCTGTTCAGAAACTTTCTCCCTGTACCGATGTCCTCAAGGGTCTTTCCCAGTTTCTTTTTTATTAGCTTCAGAGTGTCTGGCTTTATGTGGAGGTCCTTGATCCATTTGGATTTGAGCTTAGTACAAGGAGACAAGGATGGATCAATTCGCATTCTTCTGCATGCTGCCCTCCAGTTGAACAAGCACCATTTGTTGAAAAGGCTATCTTTTTTCCATTGGATGTTTTCAGCCTCTTTGTCGAGTATCAAGTGGCCATAGGTGTGTGGGTTCATTTCTGGATCTTCAATCCTGTTCCATTTATCCTCCTGCCTGTCACTGTACCAATACCATGCAGTTTTTAACACTATTGCTCTGTAATATTGCTTCAGGTCAGGGATACTGATTCCCCCAGATTTTCTTTTGTTGCTGAGAATAGTTTTAGCTATCCTGGGTTTTTTGTTGTTCCAGATGAATTTGATAATTGCTCTTTCTAACTCTGTGAAGAATTGAGTTGGGATTTTGATGGCCACAATTACGCTGATACCAAAGCCACACAAAGATCCAACAAAGAAAGAGAACTTCAGACCAATTTCCCTTATGAACATCGATGCAAAAATACTCAATAAAATTCTTGCCAACCGAATCCAAGAACACATCAAAACGATCATCCACCATGATCAAGTAGGCTTTATCCCGGGAATGCAGGGTTGGTTCAATATACGGAAATCCATCAATGCAATCCACTACATAAACAAACTCAAAGAACAAAACCACATAGTCATTTCATTGGATGCTGAAAAAGCATTTGACAAAATTCAGCATCCTTTCATGCTTAAAGTCTTGGAGAGAACAGGAATTCAAGGCCCATACCTAAACATAGTAAAAGCAATATACAGCAAACCGGTAGCCAGCATCAAACTAAATGGAGAGAAACTTGAAGCAATCCCACTGAAATCAGGGACCAGACAAGGCTGCCCCCTTTCTCCTTATCTTTTCAATATTGTACTTGAGGTACTAGCTCGGGCAATTCAACAACATAAGGAGGTCAAAGGGATACAAATTGGAAAGGAAGAAGTCAAACTTTCATCATTTTCAGACGACATGATAGTCTACCTAAGTGACCCCAAAGACTCCACTAGAGAGCTCCTACAGCTGATAAACAACTTCAGCAAAGTGGCAGGTTATAAAATCAACACAAGCAAATCAGTGGCCTTCCTATACTCAAAGGATAAGCAGGCTGAGAAAGAAATTAGGGAAATGACCCCCTTCACAATAGCCACAAACAATATAAAGTATCTTGGGGTGACTCTTACCAAACATGTGAAAGATCTGTATGACAAGAACTTCAAGACTCTGAAGAAGGAAATGGAAGAAGACCTCAAAAAATGGGAAAACCTCCCATGCTCATGGATGGGTAGAATCAATATAGTTAAAATGGCCATTTTGCCAAAAGCAATATACAGATTCAATGCAATACCCATCAAAATCCCAACTCAATTCTTCACAGAGAGTTGCTTTTTCTAACTCTGTGAAGAACTGAGTTGGGATTTTGATGGGGATTGCATTGAATCTGTAGATCACTTTTGGCAAGATGGCCATTTTAACTATATTAATCCTGCCAATCCACGAGCATGGCAGATTTTTCCATTTTCTGAGCTCTTCTTCGATTTCCTTCTTCAGAGACCTGTCTTTCACTTGTTTGGTTAGAGTCACACCAAGATACTTTATATTGTTTGTGGCTATTTTGAAGGGTGTCATTTTCCTAACTTCTCTCTCAACCTGATTATCCTTTGAGTATAGGAAGGCAACTGATTTGCTTGAGTTGATTTTATAACCAGTCACTTTGCTGAAGTTGTTTATCAGCTGTAGGAGTTCTCTGGTGGAGGTTTTTGGGTCACTTAAGTAGACTATCATGTCATCTACAAATAGTGATAATTTGACTTCTTCCTTTCCAATTTGTAACCCCTTGACCTCCTTATGTTGTCTAATTGCTCTAGCTAGAACTTCAAGTACTATATTGAAAAGATATGGAGAGAGAGGAGAGCCTTGTCTAGTCCCTGATTTTAGTGGGATTGCTTCAAGCTTCTCTCCATTTAGTTTGATGTTGGCTACCAGTTTGCTGTATATTGCTTTAACGATGTTTATGTATGGGCCTTGAATTCCTGTTCTTTCCAAGACTTTTAGCATGAAAGGATGCTGGATTTTGTCAAATGCTTTTTCTGCATCTAATGAGATGATCATATGGTATTTTTTCTTTGAGTTTGTTTATGTAGTGGATAGCATTGATGGATTTCCTTATATTGAACCATCCCTGCATCCCTGGGATGAAGCCTACTTGGTCATGGTAGATGATCGTTTTGATGTGTTCTTGGATTCGTTTGGCAAGAATTTTATTAAGTATTTTTGCATCAATATTAATAAGAGAAATTGGCCTGAAGTTCTCTTTCTTTGTTGGATCTTTGTGTGGTTTTGGTGTCAGTGTAATTGTGGCTTCATAGAACGAGTTGGGTAGAGTTCCTTCTGTTTCTATTTTGTGGAATAGTTTGAAGAGTATTGGTGTTAGATCTTCTTAAGAAGTGCTCAACATCATTAGTCATTAGGGAAATGCAGATCAAAACAACCCTGAGATTTTACCTTACACCAGTCAGAATGGCTAAGGTCAAAAACTGAGGAAACAGCAGGTGTTGGCGAGGATGTGGAGAAAGAGGAACACTCCTCCACTGCTGGTGGGGCTGTAAGATGGTACAACCACTGTGGAAATCAGTCTGGAGGTTCCTCAGAAAACTGGACATGAGACTTCCAGAGGACCCTGCTATACCTCTCCTGGGCATATACCCAAAGGATTCCCCGGCATGCAATAAGGACACATGCTCCATTATGTTCATAGCAGCCTTCTTTATAATAGCCAGAAGCTGGAAAGAACCCAGATGTCCCTCAAAGGAAGAATGGACACACAAAATGTAGTATATTTACACAATGGAATACTACTCAGCAATTAGAAACAATGAATTCACAAAATTTTTAGGCAAATGGTTTGATCTGGAAAATATCATCCTAAGTGAGGTAACCCAACCACAAAAGAATACACATGGAATGCAATCTCTGATAAGTGGATATTAATTAGCCCAGAAGCCCTGAATACCCAAGGCACAAATTGCATAACAAATGACTCCCATGAAGAAGTATGGAGAGGGTCCTGATCCTGGAATGGATCGATCTAGCATTGGAAGGGAATATAAGGACAGAGAAAAAAAGAGGGAGGTGATTGGAGAAGGGATGGAAAGAAGAAGGTTTATGGGACATATGGGGAGGGGGGGTCCAGGAAAGGGGAAATCATTTGGAATGTAAACAAAGAATATAGAAAAAAAAGATAATTTGGGACTCTGTCCACAAGGGTCCCACCTGCAGCCAGGAGCTGAGAAGTGCCACAGCTGTCCGTGCACCTATCCTGCCAGGGGACATCTGCCCTCCAGGAGTCCTGCATTTAGAGGGAATCCTGTATTTAGAGGTGGGGCCACCATTTATGCTCCTGTGACTGAGCAGACAGGTACAGCCTGTAACTCAGGGAGCACCCAAGTGTAAGATCACTTGGGACATGGTCTGCCAGGGCCCAACCTGCACACAAGATCTGGGCAGCATCACAGCACTCTATTCCTGGGAAAGCTCATCACCCAGGGGTGCTGTGACAGGCTTACATGCACACAGGAGGGACAAGCACCAGCCAGAGACAGCAGGACCAACTATCACCAGAGATAACCAGATAGCAAAAGGCAAACATAGGAATGTTACTAACAGAAATCAATGCAACATGGTACCATTTGAACCCAATTCTCCCACAGCAGCAAGTCCTGGTTACCCCAGCACACCAGAAAAGCAAGATTTGGATTTAAAAATCAAAGCTCACGATGCTGATAGAGGGATTCAAGAAGGACATAAATAACTCCCTTAAAAATACAGGAGAACACAAATAAACAGAGAGAAGCCCTTAAAGAACTCCAGAAAAACACAACCAAACAGGTGAAGGATTGAACAAAACCATCCATTATCCAAAAATGGAGGTATAAATAATAAAGAAATCACAAAGGGAAACAACTCTGGACATAGAAAACCTAGGAAAGACCTCAGGAGTCATGGATGCAAGCATCAATGACAGAATACTAGAGATAGAAGAGAGAATCTCAGATGCAAAAGATACCACAGAATGCATTGACACAAAAGTCAAAGAAAATGCAAAATGCCAAAAGCTCCTGACACAAAATATCCAGGAAATCCAGGACAAAATGAAAAGAACAAATGTAAGGTTTTTAGGTAAAGAAGAGTGAAGATTTCCTTTTTAAAAGGCCAGTAAATGTCTTCCAGAGAATTATAGAAGAATACTTTCCAAACCTAAAAAGGAGATGCCAATGAGCATAAAAGAAGCCTACAGAACTCTAAGTAGATTTGAACAGAAAAGAAATTCCTCCCACCACATAATAATTAAAACACCAAATGCACTAAACAAAGAATATAAAAAGCAGTAAGGTAAAAAGGTCAAGTAACATATAAACATAGACATATCAGAGTTACACCAGACTTCTTACCAGAGACTATGAAAGCCAGAAGAGCCTGGGTAGATGTCATACAGACCCTAAGGGAACACAAATGCCAACCCAGATTGCTATACCCAGCAAATCTCTCAATTATCATAGATGGAGAAACCAAGGTATTCCATGACAAAATCAAATTTACACAATAACTTTCCACAAAACCAGGCCTTCAAAGGATGATGAATGGAAAACAGCAACAAAAGAAGGGAACCTACACACTAGAAAAAGCAATAAATTAATCTTCTTTCAACAATCCAAAAGAAGATAACCACATAAACATAAGAATTACATCAAGAATAACAGAAAGCAACAATCATTATTCCTTAATATCTTTTAACATCAATGGACTCAATTACCCAATAAAAAGACAGATTTCTTGGGAATCATTTGATATGCGAATTGTGTCTTGGGTATTCAGAGTTTCTGGGCTAATACCCATTTATCAGTGAGTGCATACCATGTGTGATCTTTTGTGATTGGGTTACCTCACTTAGGATATTTTCCAGTTCCAACCATTTGCCTATGAATTTCATGAATTCATTGTTTTTAATAGCTGAGTAGTATTCCATTGTGTAAATATACCAGAGTTTCTGTATCCATTTGTCTGTTGAGGGACATCTGGGTTCTTTCCAGCTTCTGTCTACGATCAATAAGGCTGCTATGATCATAGTGGAGCAAGTACCCTTATTACATGCTGGGGAATCCTCTGGGTATATGCCCAGGAGTGGTGTAGCAGGGTCCTCTGGAAGTGTCATGCCCAGTTTTCTGAGGAACTGCCAGACAGGACATGTCCCTGGTTCTGGAAAGGCTTGATCTAGCATTGTAGGGGAGTACCAGGACAGAGAAGAAGGAGGGGCTTGAATGGAGAAAGGGAGGAGAGAGGAGGGCTTATGAGACTTATGGGGAGGGGGGAACTGGGAAAGAAAAATCATTTGGAATGTAAACAAAGAATACAAAAATATGATGCACTTGCAGGCATATATATTAATATATATATAACATTTATTAAATTTTTAATAAAACAGTTCTACATGAAATAAAGACATAAACTAATAGACTGGATATGTAAACAGGACCCAACATTTTGCTGCATATAGGAAACTCATCTCAGCCTCAAAGACAAACACTACCTCAGAGTAAAAGGCAGGAAAACAATTTTCCAAGTTAATGGTCCCAGGAAACAAGCTGGAGTAGCCATTCTAATATCCAATAAAATAGACTTTCAATCAAAAGTCATCAAAAAAGACATGGAAGGACACTTTAAACTCATCAAAGGAAAAATCTACCAAGAAGAACTCTCAATTCTAAACATCTATGCTCCAAATACAAGGGCACTCTCTTTCATAAAAGAAACTGCTGGTGGGATTGCAAGCTGGTACAACCACTCTGGAAATCAGTCTGGCTGTTCCTCAGAAACCTGGGCATGACCCTTCCAGAGGACCCTGCTATACCACTCCTGGGCATATACCCAGAGGACTCCCCAGCATGTAATAAGGATACATGCTCCACTATGTTCATAGCAGCCCTATTTATAATAGCCAGAATCTGGAATGAACCCAGATGTCCCTCATCAGAAGAATGGACACAAAAATTGTGGTACATATACACAATGGAATACTATTCGGCCATTAGAAACAACGAATTCATGAAATTCTTAGACAAATGGATGGAACTAGAGGACATTATCCTAAGTGAGGTAACCCAGTCTCAAAAGATCACTCGTAGTATGCACTCACTGATAAGTGGATATTAGCCTAGAAATTTGGAATACCCAAGAAATAATCCACATAGCAAATGATGTCCAAGAAGAAGGAAGGAGAGGCCCTTGGTTCTTGAAGGGCTCAGTGCAGCAGTGGTGGGTAATACCAGAACAGGGAAGTGGGAAGGGGCGGATGGGGAAACAAAGAGGGAAGAGGGCTTATAGGACTTTTGGGGAGGGGGGATCAAGGAAAGGGGAAATCATTTTAAATGTAAATAAAAATATATAGAAAAAAGAAAGAGAGAGAGGGGGGAGGGAGGGAGGGAGGGAGGGAGGGAGAGAGAGAGAGAGAGAGAGAGAGAGAGAGAGAGAGAGAGAGAGAGAGAGAGAGAGAGAGCACAACAATAGGCACCTGGAAAAGGAAGACAAGGGGGAAGAGAAAGAAACCAATTGAGCATGGTCAGCATCCTGGTCCTCACCAGGGCTATCTGCAAGAGGGGAAAAGAGTATGGGAGAGAGAGTAGAGAAAATATATAGAGAGAAGCAGGAGCAGAGCAGAGAGGGAGGGAAGAGAAGACATAGGAATGATAGCAAGATTCAGTAGCTGGGGGCAGAGAAGCCCTTGTTCTTGAGGGAGTGTATACAAGATAGGGAATGTTGCTAGGATTCACTTGGAATGTATAACAGGTGATGCCTGCATGCACTTTGAGATTCCAGGTGCAACAGGTAATTATCTGTCCCCTCTGCCACAGGTATTGAGCTGGCTTCACAAGTTCCTGAAGAATGCTGGCTTTCATCTAACCAATAGAAACCCTCGTATAGGTTGAGCTCATATCCGGACATTTGGACTGCCTTTTGGAATTTGAGGAATTGATGTTTCTTTTGAAACTGAGAGATGCCTGCTTTTCTCTCCTGGCTTTATCTCTGGGCTCTCAAAGCTCCATTCAGAGAGATTAGCTGAGAATCCAGGAACTCTAGGGCTGAGGTGAGGTGTGGCTCAGTGAGAGGGCAGGAAGCTCAGTGGGGAGGAGGCCAGGGGCCTTAAAACAGCATATTTGTAAAAAAGAATCCAGTGTAAAGGCTGAAGGGTAGAAAAACAGGCAGTAGGAAAGCCACAGACTTGGGAGGAAGGAAGAAAGAAATCTTGGGGGAAACAAGGAGGGCATACAATTCAAATGTAATTTGGGAGAAGGGAATCAGGAGATTTTTCTGGGAGCATAGACAGGAGGAGTAGGGCAGCTGGCTCAGGCTTACTGTAGAACAGGGCAGGAGGCTGGGGGACCTGTAGTCCCCTGGAAGGTAGAGGTCTTGGGAAAAAGACAAAAACCTGAAGAGATGGACAAGCACTTCTTGGGGCACAATAAGATGCTGGGGTGGAGCGGGGGAGGAAAGGCTGCAGAAGAAGAAGGCAGAAGAAGGGAGAAGGCAGGAAGCTCAAGGGAAATCACAGGTTCTGGGGAGGGGACAACAGGCTGGGGACATGGTAGAATGTGGGGATAATTGGAGGACATTGGGTGCAGAAAACCCTAAAAAGGGTAGGGGCCCTGAGGAAAAGTAATATTGTGAAGTGGGCAGGAGGCTCATAGAGTGGAGTCTGATGCTAGAGAGGCAGGGCTAAGGCTCAGGGGGAGCTGGAGGAGGACAGGTTTAGAGGAGGCCCAAACTGTGGGAGAGTGCAGGACAGACTCTCAGGAAGTACCTCAGCAGGGACAGAGGATCAGAAGAGAGTATGAATCTGCTAACAGAGCATGAGGCTCATGGGACATGTAGAAAGCAGGAGGAGGGTCAGGGAGGAGGGAGGCAGGGCCAGAGTGCTACCCTAGGGAGAGCAGAAAGCCAGGACTGAGGGCCATGCTGTCCTGGGAATGTGGTGTTTGTGGGACAAGCAGAACACCAAGAAAGGTAAGCAGGCAGGAAGCCATGAGGTTCAGGGGGCTGGGGAAGGGCTAAGGCTTGGGAGGTACAGGACTCTGCAGGAGAGAGTGGGAGGCCCTGAGGGAGGGAGGAGCTAAGGGAGGCCCAAGGGATGGAGAAACAGCAAGAAGCAGATCTGGAAAGAGAATGGCCTGGGGCTTGTGAGGGCAGCCTGCTGAAGAGGCAGGCAGAGTGTCATGGAGGATGTGAGGCTGGGTTGGGTTCCAGTGAGAGGGCTGGAGCTCTGAGAAAAGGAGGATAAAACTGAGCTGTCTGCTGGGAAAACTCCAGGAGACAGGGAAGCACCTGAGGGGAGGTGGCAGGGGAGAGGTAACCCAAGGCTTAGGAGAAAGGAAAGCTGTGGAGAAGGGAACATGGACAAGGAGGGCCCCACACAGGAAGGAAGTGAGAGGCAGAAGGCTAGGTAGGAGAGGAGGATACTTGGGCAGGTAGAGCAGGTAAGGCCTGGGAATGGTGAGGACAGTCCCTAGATGGCAAGAGAAGGGCAAACTGGATGAAGAGGGCAGAAGGTTCTGGGAAAGTAATAATGCTGTGGGAGTGTAGAAGTCTTCTGGGGAGAGCAGGAAGGTCATGGGGGAGGGACATAGATGTGAAGGGCAGAAGGCTGAGGCTGTGCCTGAGGCTAGGGAGTGGGAATGGAATCTCAGGCAGGTCAGGAGTGAGGGGGAGGAGCCTAAAGGGGAGCAGAAGGCTGGAGAGGGACAGGGACAGTGTAGAAAGGTGACTATGGCCAGAGGCCCACAGAAGCTGAAGGATTTGTTTGTCTCAGAAGACAGAGGCAGTAGGCTCAGGAGGAAGGCAGAAAGAAAATAGATGGCTAAAAGAAGATGAAAGTTTAGGGGAGCATAGATGGCTGGAGGAGGTAAGAAATCTGGGGACAAGGAACAGAAAGGTGGGGAGCAAGATGGGAGGCAAGGGAGGAGGATAGGATGGTTCACATCCCAAGAAGGGATGTAGGATGGGGGAAGGAGGCTTGGGGAGGACAAAAATTGTAGGAGGAGGACAACAGCAACAACAGGGAACCTTGGAATGAGGGTAGGGCACCACAGGAGCTCAGACTCGCACCTGTAGGCTAGGGAGCTGATGAGAAAGGCCAGATGCTCAAGAAATGGTAGCGAAATAGGGCGCTAGACACTAATGGGGCAGTGCAAGCATCTGGGGCTGAGGGCAGAGGTCCCGGAGGCTCTAGGATTCCTGAAGTACATAGAAGCCTGGAGAGGAACATTGAGGGATGCCAGAAGGCTGGGAAAAAGCAAACTGCTGAGGGGGGAGGTCAGAGGCTAAGGGGTAGACAGCAAGAGTGCTCAGAGAGGATGGGCAGGGTGGCAGGAAACTCAGGAGGCAGCAGGAGACTAGAGGAATACCCAGACCTAGGATGCTGGCCTAAGGGCTGGCGAGGCGGCTTAGGAGAGCTTAGGAGGCCCTGGCAAGGCACAAACTATGGGTTGAATGGAGCAGGGTCTAAGTAGAATAGAAGCAGAATCTGGTGGGAGTCAATAGGCCGTAGACCCAAGCTAGAAAACAGGGTACAGATCAGGGAGATGGGCAAGCAGGTCAAGTAAAGATAGATGGTAGAGCAGGCAGGTGGCTCAAGTGTAAGCTAGTAGGCTCAAATACAGGGTCTGGCAGAATGTGGGAGGGAGGCTTCATGAGGAGATATGTGGACAGAGGTGGGTAAGAGTCTGGGTAGACAGGCCCCATGCTGATCCTGATGCTGAGCAGGGCAAGAAGGTTGACAGAGGACAGGATGGCAGGGAGGAAGGCAGGAGCTTAGGAGGAGGGGTCAAAGCACAGAAAGGGAAGGAGCCTGAGGGGGTGATCCAGAAGATGGAGGATGTGATGCTTACATGAGCAGGCTTGGGAAGAAGCTGGAGATGAGGACAGAGTCTAAGGCATTTGGTATGTGAGGAGACGGAAGGAGGGTCAAGGAATGAGAAGGAGTGTAAGAGGCTCATGGAAAAGGAAGAAGAAACAGAGAGAACGGGATCGAGGGGTCTGTGTAGGAGAGAGCAGAGGATGGAACTGAGGAGAAGAACCTGCAGGATTACAGAAGGCCTGACAGAGGAAAGAAGGGAGGCAACAGCAGGTTCAGAGGGCAGGGCTAGTGAGCAGAGCAGGCTTCTGATGGGGAGGCCATGAAGCTGGTAGAGGAAGGAAGGAGGACACCGAGGAGAAGGACCAGAAGGTGTGAGGACTAGGAAGAAAAGTTGCAGGGCAACAGGGAGAGGCTAAGGAAAAGGCTGGGAAGAGTACTGGACAAATGGAAATGAGAGGGGTCTGAGGTAGAATGGGACAGTGGAGGGTGAGAGTCTGAGGAGGAAGGTAGGAGGGTCAAGATGGGGTAGGAAGTTGGAGGAGGGTCAGAAAGCCATGGGACAGCTGAGGGACACTGTGAAATGAGAGAGGGCTCAAGGGGCACTGGAAGCTAGTCCAGAGACAGGAGGCTATTTTGAAGGTAAGAATTCAGGGAGAGTGGGGAGTGATAGGAATCTGAGGTGGGCAATAGGTTCTAGAGAACAGAATGCTGAGAATGAGCACCCAAGGGTTGTAGGAGCCTAAGGAGGGGGTCAGAGACTCAGCATGCATGGAGGAAGTAGACAGCAGTGTGTACAGAGGACGGTAGGGGAGAGAGCAGGAAGGGAAGGTGAGGGAGCAGGGTGGAAGACTCAGAGCAAACACTGCAGAATGAAGAGGAGGCTAAAAGCCCTCAAAGAGCATAAGTCTTAGGAAGACTCCAAGAGTCTCTGCAGATGGACAGATCCCTGGAGAGAAAACAAAATGGATCTGGAAGGTTAGTGTGGAGGCTACCGAAGCTTACACAGAAGTACAGTATACTGAAGAGGGTGGGGGAAGGCGAGGATGCTGTTGGGTCCCTGGATAGGAGTGCAAGAGAGGACATGTGAAGAGGAGGAGATTAAGAACACACAGAAGGGGATAGTGGTGAGAAGGTAGATGCTGGGGAAGAGAGCAGGAAGCTCAGGGACAGGGCCGAGGGGCAGGCAAGAAGCCAGATGCTGGGGTTGGGGCTGAGGAGGGCAGGCTGCTTAGCAGAGTCAGAAGGACAGGGGCTGACAGAAGATGGAGCTGAGGACATGATGTTGGAAGTGACTGAATACTGTGGAGAAGGGATAAATGGAGATGTCAGTAGACACAGCAGGCCGTCATTTGTAAGTAGAGTAGGTGAGTATCATAGACTATTAGGACCTGGGACGAGGCGAACTGCTTGTTATATTTGTCTCGTGAATGGGGGGGGGGGGGCAAGGGCTCTGGAAATTGAAAAGTCTGGGGAAAGATGCTCAAGGGGATGTCTTAAGGGCTGTGGAGGGACACCTGGTCTGAGCAGGAAGTTAAGGAGGTTCAGTGTGAGAATATCAAGTTTCAGGTGGTCCCCAGAGACAGAGCTAGGTGGGGATGGTGTCATGAAGGATGGAGGTTGAGAATGGGGTCAACAGTTCTTGAGAGTATGAGGCTCTAGGACTGCAGAAGGGTACTGAGGATAGGGACTTGAAAGAGCAGGGGAGGGGATCCAGACAACAAGCCTGGAGAGGAGGTTAGGAGGAGGATGGAGAGGAGAGCAGGACACACAGTGGGGTTGCTGGAAACTAAGAGCGAAAACAGGAGGGATGGGGGTGAGCACTTGTCTTAGGTAGAAACCTGAGGTAAGAAAAAGGTGGTCAATGTCTAGAAGATTGGAAGTGCCAGCTCTGTGGATATGGGTGGGAGCTTTCTGCACCTGAGAAGTTTGATAGGAAGTAAGTGTATTCCCAGGAAGTGTAGGACACTGAGGCCCAGTAGCAGTCACAGGGTTTCTAAACACCTGAGTACCAGACCAGGAGGGTCCAGCTGAAACTTAGAAGATGGAGAACAGAAAGGTAACTTGAAAGAAGGGTATTGGACAGTGTAGGTGACCGGATAAAGGCCAATGCCTGGGTTGAGATGCCAGGAACTTGAGAAGGAGGGTAAAGGCTGGGAAGGAAAGCAGGTGTCTTAGGAAGTCTGGATCAGAGGCTGAGGTAAGGGAGAAATGAAGGTGTCAGGGCCATGTAGGGAGATTGGAAAGAGCTTCGGAAGACTGGAAGGATGAGGAGACACCATATCGGAACAGTAGGCTCAGGGTGTGCCAAGGGGGACAGAGGAAGCCTGGAGTTTGAGATGGAGGATAGTAGGCTAGGACAATGTCAGGATGACTAGGTTAAGTTTGTGTGTCAGGTGTAGAGAGCAAGTGTCCAGCTTTTTAGGAGTCTGTGTGAAAGCACATGTCTTCGACATGAGTTTGTTGGTATTGGGAAAATTAATATACTGTCCTGAACAAGTACTCCTGAGAGAGGCAGGATAGTCCCCAGGAGCAAAAAGACTGGGATGTACCGCAGCATGTTCATAGACATGTGAGAAAATCAAAGGGGCTTAGAAGGTCAGCGAGAAGGACTGGGGCCAGGAGATCAGGAATGGGGTAAGAATCTAAGGGAGGAGAAGTGACCTGAAGAGGAAGGCTGCATACTTGGCATCAAAGCAGGAGGACAGCAATACAGCATGGAGAAGGATCAATAGGATTGGAACAAGTGACAGGGGAGTTCACATATACTGTATATGTGTATGTGTATGAGTATGTCTATGTGGAAGAGAAATATGAAATATGAGAGAACTATGAACACAGGGTGAACCGAAGAATAGGGAGATGGGAAGAGGAAGGAAAAAGAAGTTGTGGGAATGGAATTGTAGTAGGAAGAGGAAATTAAGGTAGGAAGAGGAGGGAGGAGAAATTAGAGGGAAGAGGAGGGAAGGAGAAAAGAAAGGAAAGAGACAAATAGAATGAAGACAAGGGAAAACAGCAGAAAGGAGGGAAAAGCTAGAAGGTAAAATACAAGAGAAGATGGAATAGGAAAGACAGACAAGGAAGGAATAGGAATGAGTATGATGGAAGGATGAGAATGAAAGAGGGAAGAGGAGGGAGAAGAAAGTGGTAAAATGCAAAGAGGGAAAGAATGGGAAGAAAAGAATTTTGAGGAGGAAAGGGGGAAGAAGGAACAAGAGATACAAGAAGAAAGAGAAGGAAGGTGGCAAGAGAGGAAAAGGGATGTGGGAAGTAGGGGAAGTGTAAGAGAGAGGGAAGAGAATGAAAGGGAGAAGAGAAGTGAGGAGGGAAGAGGGGGGAATAAGGACAGGAATGAAGAGGAGGCAGGAGGGGGTAGGGAAGAGAGTGGAAGTAGGAAGGGGAGGGAGGAGGTGAGCAGTGGAAAGAGAGAAGGGGAAGGAAGTAGGGAGGAAGTTGAGAGGACAGAGGAGGAAAACAGAAATTATTGGGGCAAGAAGGGAAGAGATGGAGAGAAGGGAGGAGGGAAAGTGAGGGAGAAAGTTTGAGGAAGGTAGGGGAAGGGGAGGGAAGAGGGGGAGGAGTTAGAAGATAGAGGAGAGAAGATCAGGAAAGAGAAATGAGGAGGAAAGAGGGAAAAGAAAGAAGTGGAGAAAAGAGGGAAGTATAAATGTGAGGGGGGATGGAAGGGGAGTCATGGGAAACAGGGAAGATGGGGTGTAAAAATGAGCAAATGGAAGGAAATCGGAAGTAGAGAGAAGAAGGATGAGAGGAAAATAGTAGGCAAATGTGAAAAGGAAGTGAGAGAATAAGAGAGAAGAAAGGGGAAGGGGAATGAGGGAGGAAAAAGTGAGAAATGGTATAAAGTGTAAGAGGGACTAGGAGAGTGGAAAGAGAGGGGAAAAGGAGAGGAGGTAGTAGGACCTGTTTGGAAAAAGCTAAAAGGACCAATTGGGGATGAAAAGGGACATGGAAGTGGGGATATGAGTGAAGAGCAGGGAGTAAGGAAGTGGAGAGTAGAATGGAGAAAGGGGAAGTCTGAAGAGAAGAGAGGAGGCAGAGGGTACAAAGAGCGATGTATGAAGTGGAGGGAGGAGGAAACAGGACTGAGAAAGGAAGAAGACTGAGGAAGAACTAAGATGGAAGGGATATTGGAGGGTAAGAGAAACACAGAGTGAAGGGGAAAGGAGGGGAGAGGAGGGGGCTGAATGAGGAGGAGCAAGGAGAAAAGAGGTATGAGGGGGGATGAGAAAAGAGAAGACACACGAAGAATGAAGAGGAGGGTATGGGAAGGAAAAGTTATGAAAAGAAAAAGGAGGAAGAGGAAGAGGGAAGAGAAAGTTGGGGGAAGAAGAGGGGATAGAATGGAAGAAAAAGGGAAAGAGTGCAGACTGTAAAAGGATTTTGGGGTACAGAAGAGAAGAGCAAGGGAGAGAGAAGTAGAGGTATAATAGGAGGACAGAGGATACTGAGGAGCGAAGATACAGAGAGTCTGAAAAGAAGCAGAAAGAAGAGGAGGGAAGGGAAAGGTCGGAAGACTGAAGAACATAGATGAAGCATTGGGAAAGGAGGGAGGGGATGAAAAAGAAAGAGGAGTACAGAAGAGAGAAGAGGGATGAAGGAAAGAATCTCTAAGTGGGAAGGGGAGGGAGAAGAAATGAAGATACAGGAGAAAAAAAGAGTAAAGGAGGGACCTGTGAACAGAAGAGAACAACAAAGTTGGGAAAGAGATGAGAAGTGGAGGGAGAAGGAGTAGAGTGGGGAGAAGAGGACAGATGATAGAAGATGAAGAGCAGAGAAGAGTGTGGGGGAGGATAAGGAGTCCTGAGGAGGGAAGCAGGGACTGAGGGAGGAGGGAAGATGAGGAAAGAGGCAGGTGTACAAGAGAGAATGAAGGATAGAAAATAGGGAGGATGAAAGTGAGAGGAGGAAAGAACAGGGAGGAGGGAAGAGCAGGGAGGAGGGAGGAGGACCACTCCTCTATGATCATTGCAGCCCAATTTATTATAGCCAGAAGCTGGAAAGAACCTAGATGTTCTTCAACAGACAAATGGATACAGAAACTGTGATATATTTACACAATGGAATACTACACAGCTATTAAAAACAATGAATTTATGAAATTCGTAGGCAAATGGTTGGAACTGGAAAATATCATTCTAAGTAAGGTAACCCATTCACAATAGAACACACATTGTATGCACTCACTGATAAGTGGGTATTAGCCCAGAAGCTCTGAATTCCCAAGACACAATTCACATAACAAATGATGCCCAAGAAGATGTAAGTACAAAATTTGTATACTCTGGTTATTCTTAGAAGGGGGAACAAAGTGTCAACAGAAGGAGATACAGAGACAAAGTGTGGAGCAGAGACTGAGGGAAAGACCATCCAGAGACTACCTCATCTAGTGATCTATTCCATATACAGTTACAAAACCCCAACAGTATTATCGATGCCCACAAGTACTTGCTGACTGGAGCCGGATATAGCTGTCACCTGGGAGGCTCAGCTAGTGCATGAAAGTACAGAGGGGGACACTCTAGGCCTGCCATTGAACTGAACTCAAGGTCCCCAATGGGGGAGCTAGAGAAAGGACCCAAGGACCTGAAGGTGTTACAGTGCCGTAGGAGGAGCAATGGTATTAGCCACGCAGTACTCCCAGAGCTCACAGTGACAAAAATAGACCACCAGATAGTACACATGTTACCCATAGATCCAGATGAATAGGGAGCAGAGGATGGCCTTGTTGGACATCAAAGGGAGGAGAGTCCCTCGGTACTGGAAAGGCTCGATTGAGCAGTGTAGGGGAATTTCAGGACAGGGAAGGGGGTGGGGGCTGATTGGGGAACGGAGGGAAGGTAGATGGCTTATGGGACTTTTAGAGGGAACCAGGAAAGGGGAAATCATTTGAAATGTAAATAAAAAATATATCTCATAAAAAATAAATATGCTTTGCCCATGAGTAGTGGCACTATCATGATATTTCTGTATCCTCTGTAGAGTATAGCTGGCCTTATTGGAAAAGTGCATCACTGTGGGAGTCGACATTGAGGTGCTATGTTCTATCATTGCCCAGTGTGGAAGAGATACTCCTCTCAGTTGCCTGTAGAACATGGTCTCCTTTTGGCTGCTTTTGTATCATGATGTTGAAGTCTCTGCTCCTATAGCACCATGTCTTCCTGCATGCTGTCATGCTTCCCACCATGACATTCCATCATGCTGTCATGATGATATTGGAATGAACCTCTGAAATTGTAAGTCACTCCAATTAACTTTTATTTTTTATATGAGTTGCCTTCGTGTAAGTGTCTCTTCATAGCAAATAAACTCAAACTAAGAGAAGAATGGAAGAGGACCAATAAAGAAGAGAGGAAAAAAGAGAATATGAGTAAAATTAGATAAGAGGGAATAAGAGGGGAGTGGGAGAAGGAGGTAAAGTAGGAGAGAGTAAGGGGAAAGGAGAAAAGAGGTGGTAAGAGGAAATATAGTAAGAAAATACCAGAAGAATAAACTGGGATCCTAAATGTTGATGGAAGAGGAAAGGGGGAACAGGAGAGAGGGGGAAAAGATGGAAGATGAGAAAATAGTGGAAAGAATGGAAGACAGAAGCAGATGTTAGAAGGATGACAAGGGAAGAGGACTGAAGAGAAATGGGGAGGGAAAAGAACAGAGGCAAGAAGCAGATGGAAGAAAAAAGGGAGGAGGGATGAGGAAAGAGTAGAGAAATGAGTGAGTAGGTAGGAAAGAATATGCAGGAGGAAAGGGGGATGGTAGAGGTCAAAAATGTAAAGAAAAGTTTAGATGGAAGAGAAAAGGAGAGAACAGGAGGATGGAAGATGAAAAGGCTGGAGTAGGGATTAGGAATTAGAGGGAAGATGAAGGTGAGAAGAGGTATGAGGCACAAAGGAGGCTGAAAAGGAAGAAGGAAGAGGAGGAAGGTAGAAAGGGAAGGAAATAGGGCAGAGGAGGAAATAGGAAAGAGCATCCAAGAGGAAGGAAATAAATGAGGAGGGAGGGGGAAGATGAATGACTGAAGAAGAGAAAGGAGGAAGAGAGTGGAGAGAAGAGAGAGAGAGAGAAGGGAGAAGTGGATTAAGAGAACATATTATGGAAGGGGAGATAGGGGAAAGGGATTACTGGAGGAAAGAGGGAAAAGAAGTGTAAGTGTGAAGATGAAAGAAGAGGGAAGATTAGGGAAAGGAAGGAAGTGGGATGGGGAAAGAAAAAGAAGTTAACTGGATAGAAGGGGAGATGAAGATTAGAGGGATGGCAATGGAATACTGAAGAGAAGGGAAGAAAATGGATAAAGGGAGATGATGACGGGACAAAAGAGAGAAGAGAGAAGAGGAAGAAAGAGGAAAAGGGAGTAGAAAACAAGAAAGAATAAGAGGGAGGAGTCATAGGAGATTAGGAGAGAAGAAGTGGGAGTAGTGATGATCTGGAAAAGGAAAATGGTGGCTGGGAAAGAGCAGAAAGTAAGGAATATTGAAGAGGAAGGAAGAGGAGAGAAGATGAAAGAGGAGGTAGTAGGAAAGAGGAATTAAGGGCTAAAGATATGGAGGAGGGACATGGAAAAAAGGAAGCAGAGAAGAGAGGAAATATAAAGGATGAGTGAAGAGATGTGAGGAAAGAATTGGGAAGAATGAAGAAAATAGGAAATAGAGAAATATGAACATGGGGAAGACAGAAGAGGAGGGAGCTTGGAAGAGGAAGGAAGAGGAAGTGGTGGGGTTGAGATTGAGATTAGAGGAGGAGTATTGAGGTAGGAAGAGGAAGGAGGATGTAAGAAGAGGGACGAAAGAAGGTGAGTAAGATAGAAGAGGGAGGAGAATGGAAGAGAGAAGAGGAGAGTAGTTAAATGAAAGAAAAAGGATAGAGGAAGAAAGAATAGTCAGGAGCAAAGAGGGAAAATGCAAAAGAGAATAGAAGAATAAAGGAAGGAGGATTTAAGAGAAAAAAAGGGAAGTGGAAGTGGGGGAAGTGTAAGGGTGAGGGAGGAGGGAAGGGAATGAAAGAGGGAAAGGAGGTGAGGAGGGAAGAGGACAGAATAAGGTCAGGAATGAAGATGAAGCAGGACAGGGAAGGGAAGAGAAGGAAAGTGTGAAGGGAAGTGAGGCAAAGTGTGAAGGGAAGATAAGGGAATTGGGAAGGAAAGAGAGGATGCTAGCAATGCAAAGAGTAAAGGGAGGGAAGAGAAAGGGGAGGAAAGAAAAGAAGAAGGAGAAATTTGCATTGCCTAGAAGGGAAGGGATGGAAAGAAATGGTGAGTGAAAATGAGGGAAAAGGAGAAAGAAAGTATGTGAAGAAAAGAGGTGGGAGAAAAAAAGGCAGAGACAGTAGATGATAGTGCCAAGGGAAGAGAATGGCGAGGGAGGATGGAGGAGGAAGTGGAAAATGGAGGAAAGTGGAAAGGAGATAAGTGAAAGGAAATGAGCTAAGTGGAAAAATGAAAGAAGAGTATGGAAGAAGAGGAAAGAGGATGGAGATGAAAAAGAATGGGAAAGGGAATTGGAACAAGGGGAAATTAGGATTGAGGTAAAATTTGTAGGATAGAATAGGAAGGAACAGGCATGAAGGAAGAAAAGGAGGGAAGGAGGAATAGATATGGGGAGAAGATGGAGGAGAAGAGAAGAAAGAAATGAGAAGATGGGTGGAAAGAAAAGAGGGAGGAGAGAAGAATGAAGGTGAGGAAAGAGGAAGGAAGAGAGTCAAGAGGAAGGAAGGTGATAGAAATGAGGTGGGAGAGTGGAAAGGAGAAGAAAGGGCAGAGTAGGCAACAAAGACTGGGGAGGATCTTTAAGTAATGAAGGGGGTTTAGGAAGGAAAAGGGAAGTGGAGGGATGAGGGATGAGCAGGGACAAAGGAAGAGGAGAGTAGAGGAGGATGGAGAAAATGTAGGTACAGCTATGAGAAGGGAAGGGAGGTAAGAGGAATCAGGAAGAAGACAAAGGAAAGGATTGAGGAGGAAGGGGTAGGGAAGAGAAAGAAAAACCTAAATGCAGGGAGGAGGAGGAAGGGGAAAGGAGTGAACAAAAGGGAAGTATGACTATACAGGAAGAGGGCACTAGAGGAAGGAAGAGGAAAGGAAGGAAAGCAAGAAGAGGAAGGAAGAGGGAACTGCCTTAAGAGTAGTCAAACGAAAAGAGAAGAGGGGAAAGAGTGAAGAGAAATAAGGAGGAAAGGGGTAATGGCAAGCAGAGAAAGAAGGATGAAGGAGGATAACAGGCAGAGGGAAGAAGAGGGAAATGGACAATGGAAGAACAGTAGGGAGTACAAAAGGAAATAAAGAATGGAAGAGGATGGAGAGGGAAGTGATGGAGGAGGACAGAAAATGGAAGAGAAAAGAGCAGCGAGGAGGGACCAGGAGAGAAGAAAAGTAAAGAGGGGAGAGGGGAAAGGTGAGAAGAATAGGAAAGGGGAAAATTTAAATGGGAGAAAGTAGGGAATAGGAGGGGGGGGTCAAACAGAATGGATTAGGAAAGAGGAAGAATGAGGGAAGAGTAGGGGTGAGAGAAGTGGGAAGATAAGAAAGGAGATGAGTGAAAAGAAGGAAATCAGAGCTTGAGGGAAGAGGGAAGGGACAGAAAGAGGAGTGAAACATGAAAAGTGGGTGAGAGAAAATGGGAGAAGGAAGGAGAAGGATAGAAAAGGAAAGAAGGGAGAAGTAGGCAAGGAAGTCAGGGAAAGAGGGAAGAGGAGAGTGGGAAAAGAGGAAGGAGGAGGAGGAAAGGGTGGAGAGTAGGTTATGGGAACTGGAAGGTAAAAGCTAAAGGTTCAGAAGGGCAAGGAGGGGTGAAAAAGGAAGTGGGGAATATGAGAGATTAGCAGGATGTAAGGAGGAGAAGATGGGAGAACAGGGAAGTCTGAAAAGAAAGGAGGCAGAAAGAGGAAGTTGGGTGGGAAAACAGGGATGTTTGGAGACAAGAGAGAAGAGAAAGGTATAAGGAGAACAGGGAAGAGGAGGAAAGTCTAAAGAGGAGCAGAAGGGAAAAGGAGGAAGAAGAAAAGAGGGAGATACAAAATGGGAGGAGGAAGGAGGAATTGGATTGAAGAAGGAATGAAAGGAAGAGACAAAGAAGAGGGAATACAAATGAGGAGGGAAGGGGAAAGAAGGAAATGGGAAGAAGGGGAAGACAAGAAGAGGGAAGAGGAGGAGGAGGAAGGAGGGAAGAGGAGTGAAAAAGAAAGTGAGGGAGAGGAATAAGGAAGAGGAGGCAAGAGGAAATGGGGAGAACAAAAGTAACTAAAATCAAAAGAAAGAAAACAGACATTAGTAGGGTGAGGGAGGTGTATAATATGGAAGAAGAAATAACAGGAAAGGAGATAAAAGTGTAGTGAAGAGAAGGGGGCATCAAATTGAGGGGAAGATGAGTGAGGAGGTAAGATGAGAGAGAAAGGAGGAAAGATGGTAAAGCAGGAAAGCGGGTTGAAGAGGAGTGAAGCAGAAAGAGGGAAGATGAAAGGAGGGCCCATGGAAGAAGAGGTAGTATGGACCAGGGTGCAGCAGAATAGAGGAGAAAAGAGGTAACAGGAAAGAAGCGGGGAGAAGGGCAAGAACAAAGAGGAGAAAAACTGAGGGAGAAGGTGAGAGGATAGAGGATGGAAAAGGCCAGACTGGGGTAAAGGGAAGAGGAGGTATGAAGGAAATTTTAGAAAAAAGGAGGAAGGATGGAGGAGAAAGACGGGAAGGAGGGTAAGGAAGGCGAGAGATGATAAGGAAGGGGAGAGGAGGCAAGGGAAGGGAAGCAGGTATCAGAGAGAGAAGAGTAGACAGGAAAGGTGGGAACATGGAAGAGGGGAAGATGAGGGAAAGAATGGAAGAGGGGAGAAGAAAAGATGAGGGAGGACAAAGGAACAGGGAAGAGTGGAATATTGTAAAAAGGAAGAGGTTGGAAGAAAGAGGAAAGAAGTGGGAAGAAGAGGGAATGGGCAGATGACACAAAGGGGAAGAGGAGTCAGGAAACAATGGGAGAGAAGAGGGTGAAGAAATGGAAGGAGGAGGGAAGAATAATGAGGAAGGCAGATGAGGGCTGACAGAAGAAGAGGAACAATGAAGAGGATGGAAAAGAGGGAAGAGAAGGTATGAGGGAAGAAGAAACTGGGAAGAAAAGAAAGGAAAAAAGAAGAGGAGAAAAGAGAAAGATGAGAATTGGAAGTAAGAGGAAAGCAGAATTAAGAAGGAAACAAGAATCTAGTAAAAAAAAAAGAGTGTGTTGGAAAGAACAATAGGAAGAAGGCAAGGGGGATGAGGGAGGAGTGAAGGAAGAATGGGAGTGAAGAAATACTGTGCTCAGTTAAGATGAACTACTAAAGAGGAGGAAGGACAGAAGAGAAGGAAAGGAAATGTAGAAAAATAGGAAAGAGGGACAGGGAGTAAGGGGAAAGTGGAGGAAAGAGGAGACAGGAGTTAAGAGGGATGGCATGGAACAGAGAAGAGTGGGAAAGTGGACGAAGAGAGAAGTGAAGGTCAGAAGAGGGAGGAAGGATGAGAAATGAAGAGGGAGGAACAGAGGTAGGATTATGGAATGGACAGGGTTAATAAGGGAGAGATAAGAGGGGAGAGACAGAGGAAGGAAGAGGAGGCGGAAAAGAAGAGTGAAGAAAATGAAGGAGGTTGGAGGGAAGGAGGAGAAAGAAGAGAAGTGGGATGAGGAGAGGGTAGGTAAGAGAAACATGTAGTTGAGGAGTGAAGAAAGTAGAAGACAGAGAATATAGGGATGAGGATCAAAGAAGAGGAAGTAAGGAAGTGGAGGAAGGAACCAGAGAGAAAAGCAAAGAATAGGATGGAGAGAGGTGGAAGGAAGAGAAGGAAAGAATGGTTGAGTGGAGGAAAGAGGGCAAAAGAGGCAAGGAAATGGATGAGGGAGAATAGGAAGGGAATAGGAGGAAAGAAGGAAGAGGAAGGAAAAGGGAAAGTGTTTGAGTAGGGAAGAGGCAAGTAAAGGTAAGAGGAAAGTTAGTGATCAGAGGGAAGAGGAGGAAGGAAGATGAAGAGAAGAGGGTGGAAAGAGGAGACAACAGAATTAAAATAGAACAGTAAAGAGGAGAGCAAGAAAGAGGAAGAGGGGGAAATAATAAAGGAGAGAAATGAGAAGTGGAGATAAGAAGGATGAGAAAAGGGGAGAAGGAAAGAAGGTGAGGAGAAGGGATGGAGAGTAAACCTTAGGGGAGGAAGAAGGCAGAGGAGGAGATGGAAAAAGCAGAGGAAAGGGAGGGAGAAAGGGGGAAGTGGACAGAATAAGAGGTGATAGATAAGAGAAGTGAGGCAGGAAGAGGTGGGTAGAAAGGAGTGCAAAGATGAATAGGGAAGAAGAAAGATGAGAGAGTGTAGGAAGGTAGAACTGAGGAGAAGTGGAAGAGACAAATAAAGAAAGCAGGAAGAAGTAAGAGGAAAGAAGTGGATGTTAGAGAGAAGGGGAGGGCTGAGCAAAGGGGAGGCCTGAGAAATTTTGAAGTAAAATGTATTAGGAGATTGTATGAATGAGAGAAATTGGGAGAATTGGAAAAAGAAAGGAAAGGAGGGAGGAAGGAAGACAGACAAGGAGAAAAGCGGAAGAAGGAAAAGAAGAATGAAGGAAGGAGAGAAGAGGAAGAGAATGTAGGAAAGATGAGGAAGAAGAGAAAGGTAGAGTAGAGAGCAGGAAAGAGTGTATAGGAAGAAAGTGGAGGGAGGAAAGGTGATAGAATATGGAGTAGGGAAGTGTAGGCGTGGATAAAGTGAAAGGAAGGGGAAGGAGTAGAGAGCAAGAGGGATGATGGAAGAGGATCGAAGAGAACATGAATGTGAAGGTTAGGAAAGGGAAGGGAAAGGGTAAGAGAAGAGGAATGATGAGGAAAAGGAAAACGAGTAGAGAAGAGGAAGAAGAGGAAATAGAGAGAAGAGAAGGGAAGAGGAAAAATAAGGAGAAAGAAAAAAGATATTAAGAGGGACAAGGAGAGAAAAGAAGGAAGGGAGGAAGAAGGGGGAAGAGGGAAGTACAACAGTGAGAAGGAGGGGAGAGAAGGGAAGAGAAATTTGGACAAAGAAGAGAAGAGAAGGGTTGAATGAAGTGAAGGGAAAGATAATGGTGAGGGATGAAAAGGGAAAATGACAAAAGAAGGAAGAGGAGGGATGATAAAAGAAGGGAGAGGGAAAAGTGAGAAGAAAAGATGAACAATGAACAAGAGTTGAAAGGAAGAGAGGTAAAAAGTAAGAAACAGCAAATTGGGGAGATAAGGGAAGTGTTGGGAGAAGAAAAGAGCAGGAAAGAGGAAAGAAAAGGAGAGAGGAATTTGGGTAGGAAAAAAGGGGTAGGAAGAGCAGAAAAGAGGAAAAAGATGTTAAAGGACTAAACACGGAAGAAACAGATATGAAAGGAAAGCAATCCAAAATGAAGAGGAGAGAAGAGCAACGAGGCATGAAGAGGGTTAGGGGGGAAGAAGGAAAAGGTTGAGGATGAAAGAGGAGAAAGTAGGGAAGAAGCAGGAAAAAGGAAGAGTAGGGAACAAGGAGTAGGAAAGAAGAGGGAAGGGATGGGCAGGGGATGAGGAGCCAGGAGAAAAAAGAAAGACAGATGAGGGAAGAGGAAGCAAGATGAGGGAAGACAGAAGATAAAGGGAGGAATTGGACAAAGAAGAGGAGTAAGGAGAATGTTAGAGGAGGGGAGAAGAATGGGGAAGGAAGCATGAGAAGGAAGGAAGAGGAGAAAAGAGGTAAAAGGTAAGAGGAGGTTAGTTGCTAGACAGAGAAGAGAGGTTAGTAAAGATGAGAGGGAAGAGAAGGTTACAAGAAAGAAATGGGGAAAGGAGAGGGAGGGAGACAAGAGAAAGAAAAGGATACAAAAGAAGTGGGATGATAAGAGGGAGGAAAGGGGGAGGGAAAAAGAGGAAAGGAAAGGGAAGAAGAGGGGAATTTATGAGGAGAACAGAATAAAGTGTACAGAGGGGGAAGAGGGAAATGTATACATGAGAGGATAGATGAAGGAATAAAAGTGATGTGAGAAGGGGAGGGAAGTGAACAAATAAAGGATGGAAGAAGAGAGTAGCAAAGAGGAGGAATGAGGGAAGAGGAGGGATGAGGGAAGAACAAGGAAAAAAGAAGTGGAGGAAATTGGGAATAAGAGGAAAGTGTAAAGCGAAGGAAGGTGAGAGTAGGGAAGAGGAGGGATATGAGAAAAGGGGAAGAGGGAAGTGGTGGGAGGAAGAAATATGAAAAAGGAGAGATCGGAATTGAGGTAGAATTTCAAGGACTGAGAGAACAAAAGGGATCACCAATGAACAGGAAGAAGGAACTAAAGGGAAGTGGGAAGAGGGGGGGAGCAAGGAGGGAAGATGAAGGAAAATAAAAGAGAAAAGGGGGAGAAGTGAAGATGTAAGAGAAAGAGGGAAGGAGGGAAGAGGAAATTGAAAGGAACAAAGAGAAATGATGAGTACAGAGGAGGAGAACAGAAAGACAGGAAGAGGAGAGAAGTGCAAAAAGAAGGGAAGAGGAAAGGAAGAAGAGGGAATATGAAGTTGTAGGAGAAGTGAACAGTAAGGTGTGAAGAAGAGGAAAGAGAAATAAGATGAGGAAGGAGGGAAGAGTGAAAAGGAGTTAAGTGAGAAGAAAATGGAAGGGAGAAGAGGAGGGAGGAGGGAAAGTTGTGGAGAAGGAAACGTAGAAAAGGAAGAAAGAGGGAAAAGATGGGGGAGTTGGAAATGTGAGGGAAGGAGGAGGATGGAAGAGAAAATGAGAGAAAGGAGAGAAGAGGAAAGACAAAGGAAGAAGGAGGAGGAAAGTGGATGGAAGATAAAATAGGTAAGTGGGACTAAATGTCCTATTAGGTGAAGAGGGAAGAGGAAGAAAGAGGAAGAGAAGAGAAGAGGAGAGAAAAAGAGAGTGATGGAGAAGAGAAGAGGGAGGAGGGAAGAAGAGGGAAGATGAAACAGGAGGGAAGAAGGTGACAGAATATGAAGTGGGAGAGTGGAAAGGAGGAGAGAGGAAAGAGTAGGTAAGAGAGACTGAAAGGGAAGGGTGAAAGAGACAGAGAGGGGATGAAGAGGGTCAAGGGGGATTGGGGATATGAGGGACTAGCAGGTTGTAAGGAAGAGAAGAGAATATAGGAGATAAAAGAAGTAGGAAGAAAAGGGAGGAGGTAGACATGGAAAGGTTGGATGTATCAAATGGAAAGAAGAGGAAATAGGGGTGAGAAAGGAAGAGGACTGAGGAAGCAGGAGGATGGAGGAGAGAATTGCAGTAGGAGCAATGCAGAGGGAAAGAGAAAAAGAAACAAAGGAATGAGAAGGGAAGAGGAAAAAAAGAAGACAAATAAGAAAAGAAGAAATAAACAAGAGAGGAAGATGAGTGAAGAAGGAAGAGGAGGAAAAAGGAAGTCAGAGCTAAAAGAAGGTGAGGGGAGGGAAGAAGGATGAATGAAAAGAAACAAGATAGAGGTGCAAATGGGAAAGGAGGCTTTGAAAGGATAAAGACAGGGTATAGAAAGAAACAAGGAACAAGGGAAGAGAGAAAGGAGTAAAGAAAAAGAAACTAGGAGCAAAAGTAGACAAACATGTAAGCAAGCAAGGCAGTAAGAAGATGAGAGATGGCAGAGGATGGAATAGGGAGTGGGAGAAAGAGGAAAGAGATGAAAAAGAAGAGGGTAAAAACAGGAGAGAAGAGGGAAGAAACAGTGAGAGAGAAGGGGAGAAAGAATGCAAGAATCTGGATGAGGAAATGGAGGAGATGAGGGAATGTGGAGAAAAGGAAGTAGTGAAGACAGAAAAGAAATGAGATGGAAGTAGAGAGAAGGTGATGAAATGAGAAGGAAACATGAAAGAGGGGAATGGGATAAAGTAAGGAAGAGAAGAGAGGAGAGAAAGGGAAGAGGAATGAAGTTGGAATGATGAGAGGAGAAAAGGAGAGAAAAGGAGGCTAGAAGGAAAGGTAGAAATAGGGAATGAGCAATAAGGGATAAGAGTGAGGTGGGAACAGGGAAAGAGAAGGAAAAGGAGAGAGTGTAGGAGAGGAGAAAGGATATGAGCAGAGGGAGCATGGACCACAAGGGAGGAGGGGTGAAGTGGAAAAAGAGAATGGTTTGAGTGAGAAGAGAGAAATGAAGGAGAAAGAAGAGGAGAGACATGGGGAGATGAAGGGAAGGGAGATGACAGAAATTGAGAGGAGCCAGGGGAGAACAATAGAGAAGATAGGAAAAAGAGAAATGGGAGGAGGAATGAAGAAGAGGAAAGAAGAAACAGAAGAGTGAAGGGAAGGGGAAAGAAAGTGGGAGGAAAGGTGATTTATGATGGAAGAAGAGGAAAGAAGAAATAGAAGAGAGGACAAAATAGTTGAATGAGAGAGATGGCAAGAGGAAAATGCAAAAAGAGGAGTGCAGCAAGTAGATGAGGGAGGAGAATAAATGGATGAAGAAAAGTGGAACAAGTTGATGATAGGAGGAGGAAAGCAGTGTGAATACTAAAAGAGAGGGAAGGGGGTAGAAGGAAGAGGAGGGAACAGGAAATATTAGGAGTATTAAAGAATACAGAAGAAGCAAGATGGAAGAGTCAAAAAAGGAGGGAAGAAAGAAGTTAATGGTAGAGGGAAAAGATGGAATAGGAAGGAGGAGAATAAAGAAAAAGAGAGTAGGCAAGAGGGAAAGAGGAAGGGAAAGGAAGAGAACAGAAGAGAAAAGGGGCTAAATAAGAAAGAGAGAACATAATAGGAGAAAAGAGGAAGGTGGAGGAGGGAGGGGAAGGAGGGAAGAAGTTGGAAGAGTCAAGAGGAAGGTAAAGAGAAGAAGATGGAGTAGTGAATGTGAACAAAAGAAGGAAGAAGAAAAATCAGAGTGGAAGAAAAAGAAGAGAGCTCTGAAGAAGACATAAGGAAGAGAGAGGACGGAGGAGGAGCAAAGAGTTAAGATGAAGAAAGAAGATGGAAAAGAGGGCAGGATGGAGGGTAAAAGAAGTGGGAGGAGGGAAGGGAATGAATTATAAAAAGTGAAAGAGAGAGGGAAGTAGCAAGAGAAAGAAGGGGGGAAGGGAAATGAGGAAAGAGGAAGAATCAGGGAAGGAAGAACAGAGAACACAGGACAAGACAGGATAAAAAGAGTACAATGAGTGGAGTGGAAAGTGAGGGGGAAATGAAAACTGGAAAGAGAGAAGAAAGAATAGGACCTAGGAACTAGGAGGAGGGAAGATGAGAAAAGGAAGGAGGAGAGTAGCGGGAAAGGGAGGGAAAAAGGAAGGAAAGGAAAAAGAAAAGAGGAAGGAAGAGGAAAAGATTTGTGGGAAAGGAGCAAAAGAGGAGAGAGGATGGTAGATGGAGCATGAGGAAACTTGAAGGAAAAAAGGAGATTTATGGATTCAGGGAGGAGAGATAAAAAAGGAAGAGAAGACAGAAGAGGAGGTAAGACAATGGAAGAGAAAAGAAAAGAGGAGTAAGATGAAAAAGGAAAGAAGAGAGGAACAGGAAAATGAATGAGGAGAAAAGAGTGTAGAAGAAGGAAGTGGAAAGAGGGGAGGAAAGAACAGAAGAGAAATGCATGAAGAGAGAAGAGGAGGGAAGTGGGAAGGAAAGAAAAGTGAAAAGGGGAAGGAAGAGAAAAGAGAGAAGAGGAAAAGTATGGGACGAGGGAAGAGTAATAAGAGCAAAAGTGGAAGGAGGAAGAGAGAAGAGACAGAAGGAAAGAGCAAAACAGGAGAGATGATGGAAGAGAGAAGAAAGGGGAATAAAATAGAGGAGGAGAAAGAATGGGAGTATAGTTAGAAGAGAAGAATGCTGAGGTAGGACCGAAGAGAAGACTGGAGAGAAGTGATAGAGAATGATGGAAGGGGAGGGAAGAGGATTCTTGTTGGAAGAGGAAAGAAGAGTGAAGAGAAGGAAACAGGAAATAGAGAAGGGGCTAGAAGAGGGCAGTAGAAAGAGTAGAGGAGGGAGGAGGGAAGAGAGAGGAGGATGGAAGTCTGAGATATAGGGAAGAAGAAATGAGAAAGAGAGTAGAGGAAGGAAAATGAGGGACAAGAGAAGAACAATGGTGAGTAGAGTAAGGGGAAGATGAGGTATAAAGATCAAGAGGAAAAGAGAAAAATGGATGGAAGAGGGAATATGGGGAGGTAGGAAAATGAGGGAAGAGGGAAGAACATGGAAAGATGAAATGTTAAGGAGGAGGGAAGAGTAGTGGATCGAGGGGGATACACGAGGGGGGATGGAATTGGAGAGAATACTGAAGGGGAGGGAAGAGGTAATAAAAGGGAGAGAGGAAGAAAGGCTACAAGGGAGAGCAAAAGAGGAGATGTAGGAGGGAGCTGGATAGAGTAGAGAGAAAGTACATGGGAACAGAGGGGAAGAAGAAAGATAGCCCAGGAGTGAAGAGGGGGAAATAAGGAAAGAAGGAAGAGGAGAGATGACACAAGAAGGGAGACAAGTGTAGAGTAAGGAAGAAAAAAGAGGGAGGAGGTAAGAGAAGAGGAGAAAGGAGAGGCAGGAAGAGGGAAGAAAAAGTTAAAGAAGTAGAGAATGTACAGAAAGGGCAGAGAAGGAGGAGGAGATGAGAGGTACAGGGGTGGACAAGGGAAGAAGATGGAGGACAGAAGACAGAAGGTTATGGAGGAAGAGGAGGAAGGAAAAAAGGAAGGAAAAATAGAAGGTATGAGGGAAGAGAAAGGAAGAGGAAATATGAAGGAAATATGAGAAAAGAGGAAGTTAGAGGAAAGTAAAGAGCAGTGTAAACAAGAGGGAAGGGGAGGAGAGTGGAAAGTAGGGAATGGAAGAATTAGAAAGAAACATAAGTGGAGAGAATAGGAAGCAGAGGATGAGAAAACTGTTCAACAAGGGAAAAGGAGGGCAGATAGGGGAAGGCAAGGAAAGACTGGTTAGGGAAGAGGGGAAAAGGTAGTAAATGTATGAGAAAAGAAGAAATAGGCAAATGAAGAGGAAATAGGAAGGAGTTGGGAAAGAAGAGGGGAGGGCAGATGGGACAAAGGAGGAGGGAAATGGGAAGAGGATGGAGGAAGAAAGATGAAGGAGCAGAGGTGAGAAGGGAGAATGGGGTGAGAGGCAGAGGACATGGACAGAAGAGGAAAGAGTGGGGAAGAGGAGAAAAGTGAAAGATGGGGAACAGGGTACAGGAGATATCAAGAATCCAAGAAAAGGGAGGAGAGTAGTAATGTGAGCAAAGTAGAAAGGTAAAGGAAGAGAGAGAAGACACAAGAAAAGTGAGATAAGAGGAATCACAGGAGACAAGGGAGGAGGGGAGAGGACAGAGTAGGGAAGAGGAATGGGAATGCAAGACCAAGGAAGAAAACAGATCAGGAAAAATGAGTCATAAAAGAAGAGGCAAGGAGAGGAGAGGAGAGGAGAGGAGAGGAGAGGAGAGGAGAGGAGAGGAGAGGAGAGGAGAGGAGAGGAGAGGAGAGGAGAGGAGAGGAGTATAGTGAAGAGGAGAGAAGAGGACAAGAGGAGGTGAGCAAAGAGAAGGGAAGGAAGACGAGAGGAGATAAGGGAAGATCAAAGAGGAGAGAAGAGAAGGGAGAGGAGAGGGAAGGGGAAGGGAAGAGAAGAGTAGGAGAGGAAAGAGAAAGGAAGTGTACTGGTGTTAATATGATTGGCCCAGAAATGGTCTTATTAGGAAGTGTGGCCATGTAGCAATAGGTGCCCCTTCTTCAGAGGAAGCATGTAACTGTGGTGGTGGCCTTTGAAGACCTCTTTCTGCCCATAAGTGAGTCACTC
The DNA here is from genome assembly GCF_947179515.1 of Apodemus sylvaticus. NCBI lineage: Eukaryota > Metazoa > Chordata > Mammalia > Rodentia > Muridae > Apodemus > Apodemus sylvaticus. The sequence continues at coordinate 132,895,841 of NC_067495.1, forward strand.
TACTGATTGACTTATGAATGAGATGTAGAACTCTCAGCTCCTCCTGTGCCATGACTGACTAGAAGCTGCCATGCTCCTACTATGATGATAATGGGCTGAAACTCTGAACCTGCAAGCTAGCACCCATTAAATGTTGTTCTTTGTAAACATTGCCTTGGTCATGTGTCTTTTTATAGCATTGAAACCCTAAGACAGAAGTTGGTTTCAGGGACTGAGATATTGCTGTGATAGGACAGCCCATGCTTTTCCTTGTTGTTGTTGTCATTGTTGTTGTTGTTGCTGCTGCTGCTGTTGCTGTTGTTGGAAGAGGACGTGGAATGTGGATTTTGGTACAGTGGAAAACACTGGAATGTTTTAAGTGGGGCTTAAGTGTGCCATTATATTAGAAGCATGGAAGACACATGATTTGAACTCTCAGCCTGGCACAAGAGGATTCACAGGAGAGGAACTCTAGTATATTGCCAGGAAATTGTTCTTGTGATGTTCTGGTGAATAATGTGGATGGTTTTTGTCCTAATCTGAAGGGTCTGCCTGAGGCTAAGGTGATAAGATGCACATTGGTTTCATTGAGGAAGGGTATCTCAGAAAAGCCTTGCAGAGACTTTATGCTGTGGTTCATTCTTATGAAGAGTATTTTGATAAAGCATTGCAAACTATGAAAAGAAAAATAGAAAATATTTGATTCAAATATTTAAGGAAATGAAATAGTGCTGAATCCTATGCTCTAGGATATTAAATGGAATTAAGAGAATAGGGATGTGAGGGAAAGATCCCACCCAGATAAAATTATTGTTTATACATTTGCAGTTGCACAAGTGATAGTTATATCTTGTTATGACCTAGTTATTGTTTTAGTTTGGACATAAGCATACATAATTATATTTCTTGAGATTATGAGTATGTGTCAAGTTGACAAAGGGTGCATTGTGATGGGCATTATTGATTTTCAACTACTCTATACCTGGAGTGAAGTACAATGTAGAACTTGTAAAGATCTTGTGAAAAGGTAAAGAAAGCCCATGTTCAGGTGTGGTGGTTCAAGATGTTAATGCCAGTACTCAGTAGACAGAGGAATGCAGATCTCTGAGTTCAATATCAGTCTACAAAAAAGCTTTTGGGCTGGGCTGGTGCCCTGAGCAGAATTTGGGTGCCAACTCCACAGCCAGTCCCATGACACTCAGAGGAAGCTCCACTCCCAGCCACTCTAAAACGCCCAGGATAATAGGATCATAGGTGAGGAGGACACAACATCTGTCTCAACACCAGGAATAACTGGGATCAGCAGGATCCAGGAACACAGGACCCCACCCAATCAGTGGCAAGGGTTCCATTTTCTCTGGGCTGGTGCCCAGAACACTTAGGTACAAATTCAGATTTAAAATAACTTCTCATGATGATGGTAGAGGACTTTAAGAGCATAAATAACTCCTTTAAAGAAATAGAGGACAACACTGGTAAACAGGTAGAAGACCTTAAAGCAGAAACACAACTATCCCTTAAAGAATTACAGGCAAACACAACCAAAGAGGTGAAAGAGTTGAATAAAACCAGCTAGGATCAAATATGGAACTAGAAACAATAAAATATCAAAAGGGAGACAACCCTGGAGCTAGAAAACCCAGGAAAAAGATCAGGAGTCATAGAAGCAAGCCTCACAAACAGAATACAAGAGATAGAAGAGAGAATATCAAGTGCAAAAGATACCATAGAAAACATTGACACAACAGTCAAAGAAAATGCAAAATGCAAAAAGCTCCTAACATAAAACATCCAGGAAATCCAGGACACAATGAGAAAATCAAACTTAAGGATAATAGGTATAGAAGAGAGGGAAGATTCCCAAATACACCCAAGAGGTATAGACAGCAGGAAATAATCAAACTGTATGGTACTGGTACAGAGATAGGCAGGAATATCAATGGAATAGAATTGAAGACCCAGAAATGAGTCTACACACCTATGATCACTTCATATGTGACAATAAAGCTAAAACCATCCAGTGGGGAAAAAGACAGCATTTTTAACAATTGGTGATGGTTCAACATGACGGTTCACATGTCAAAAATGCAAATAAACCCATTATTATATCCCTGTACAAAGCTCAAGTCCAAGTGGATCAAGGACCTCCACATAAAACCAGATACACTGAAGCTTATAGAGGTGAAAGTTGGGGAGAGCCTTGAACACATGGGCACAGGGGGAAATTTCCTGAATAGAACAGCAATGGCTTATGCTCTAAGAACAACAAGCCATAAATGGTGGCTGGAGATATGGCTGAACAGTTAAGAGCACTGACTGCACGTCCAAAACTCCAGAGTTTAAATCCCAGCAACCACATAGTAGCTCACAACCATTTTTAATGATATCTGATGCCCTCTTCTGGGATGTCTGAAGAGAGCTACAGTGTACTTACATATAAAAAATAAATAAATCTTAAAAAACAGAATCGAGAAATGGGACCTCATAAAACTGAAAAGGCAAACTACACTGTAAATAGGAGAAAACTGCAACCAACAGATTGAGAAAGGATCTTTACCAATCATTCATGTGATAGAGAGAAAATACCCAATGTTTACAAAAAACTCAAGAAGTTAGAGTACAGAAAGTCAAATAACTCTATGAAGAAAATGGAGTACAGAGTGAAACAGAAGATTCTCAAAAGAGGAATCTCAAGTGAATGTCGGTGAAAAAACTAAAGAAATGTTCACCATCCTTAGTTATCACGGAAATGCAAATCAAAACAACCCTGAGATGCTACCTCACAGGAATCAGAATGGCTAAGACAAAACACTCAAGAAGAAGAAGAGGAGGAGGAACAGGAAGAAGAAGAAGAAGAGGAGGAGGAGGAGGAGGAGGAAGAGGAAGAAGAAGAAGAAGAAGAAGAAGAAGAAGAAGAAGAAGAAGAAGAAGAAGAAGAAGAAGAAGAAGAACAACAACAACAACAACAACAACAACAACAACAACAAAAGAAAGAGGAAGACGAGGAAGAAGAAGAAAAAGAGAAGGAAGAAGGGAAAGAAGAGGAAGAAGAGGAATAGGAGGAAGAATAGCTAGAAGAGAAAGAAGAAGAGGAAGAAGAAGAAATGTAAGAGGAAAAGAAAGAGGAGGAGGAGGAAGAAGCAGAAGCAGAAGAAGAAGAGGAATAAGAGGAAGAAGAAATACAGGAAGAAGAAAAAGAGGAAGAAGAAGAGGAAAAAATAAAAAGACAAAAAGGAAGAAGAAAAGGAAGAGGAGGAAGAAAAGGAAGAGGAGGAAGAGGAGAAAGGAGAGGAAGAAGAAGAACAAGAAGAGGAAGAAAAGAAGAGGAAGAACAAGAGGAAGACAACGAATGAGGAGCAGGGGGAGGAGCAATAATAACATAGTAATAATAATGATAATAATAATAATAATAATAATAGGACTTACAAGAAGAAGAAGAGGAGGAGAAAGAATTGGAAGAGGATGAAAGGGGAGGAGAGGGAAGAAGAAGAGGAGAAGAAGAAGAGGGGGAGGAGGAAGAAGAGGAAGAGGAGGAAGGAGAGGAAGAGGAGGAAGAAGACAAAGAGGAAGAAGAAGAGGGAGACAAGGAAGAATAAGAAGAGGAGGAAGAATACTTAGAAGAGGAGGAAGAAGAGGAAGAGAAAAATAGAATGTAGATAGAAGAAGTGGGGAAGGAAGAGCAAGAAGAAGAAGGAAGAGGAAGAAAAACAACAACAACAACAAAACAAAGAGGAAGAAGAGGAGGAAGTAGAAGAAAAAGAAGATGAAGAAGAGAAAGAGGAGGAAGAAGAGGAAGAAGAGGAATAGGAGGAAGAATAGCTAGAAGAGGAAGAAGAAGAGGAAGAAGAAATGTAAGAGGAAAAGAAAGACTACGAAAGAGGAGGGGGAGGAAGAAGAAGCAGAAGAAGAGGAATAAGAGGAAGAAGAAATACAGGAAGAAGAAGAAAAACAGGAAGAAGAAGAAGAGAAAAAAGGAGAGGAAAAATAAGAAGACAAAAAGAAACAAGAAAAGGAGGAGAAGGAAGACAAGGAAGAGGAGGAAGAGGAGGAAGAAGAGGAAGAAGTAGAAAAAGAAGAAGAAGAAAGGAAGAAGAGGAGGAGGAGAAGGAGGAGGAGGAAGAGGAGGAGGAGGAGGAGGAGGAGGAAGAAGAAGAAGAAGAAGAAGAAGAAGAAAAAGAAGACGATGAAGAAGAGGCAGAAGAAGAAGTCGTGAAAAGGGGAGGAAGAGGAGGAAGTGTAGGTAGAGGAGGAAGAGGAGGAAGAGGAGGAATAGAAGGTAGAAGAAGAGAAAGGAGAAAAAGAATGGAAGGAAGAGGAAGAAGAAGATGCAGAAGAAGAAGTAGAAAAATAGGAAGAAGAGAGAGAAGAGGAATAATAGGAGGAAGAGGGGAAGAGAAGATAGAAGAAGAGGAAGAAGAGGTAGAAGGAAAGCAGAGGAAGAAGAAGAAGAAGAAGAAGAAGAAGAAGAAGAAGAAGAAGAAGAAGAAGAAGAAGAAGAAGAAGAAGAAGAAGTAGAAAAAGAAGAGGAAGAAGAAGAAGAAGTAGAAAAAGAAGAGGAAGAAGAGGAGGAAGAGGAGGAAGAGGAGCAAGAGCAGGAAGGGGAGGAATAGAAGGTAGTAGAACAGAAAGGAGAAGAAGAATGGAAAGAAGAGCAAGAAGAGGAAGAAGATGCAGAAGAAGAATTAGAAAAATAAGAAGAAGAGAGAGAAGAGGAATAATAGGAGGAAGAGGGGAAGGGAAGATAGAAGAAGAGGAAGAAGAGGGAGAAGGAAAGGAGGAGAAGAAGAAGAAGAAGAAGAAGAAGAAGAAGAAGAAGAAGAAGAAGAAGAAGAAGAAGAAGAAGAAGAAGAAGGGGAAGGGGAAGGGGAAGGGGAAGGGGAAGTGGAAGGGGAAGGGGAAGGGGAAGCAGAAGAAGCAGAAGAAGAAGAAGAAGAAGAAGAAGAAGAGGAGGAGGAGGAGGAGGAGGAGGAGGAGGAGGAGGAGGAGGAGGAGGAGGAAATGGAGGAAGAGGAGGAAGAGGAGGAAGAGGTAGAAGAGGAAGAATAGAATGTAGAAGAGAAGAAAGGAGAAGGAGAATTGAAAGAAGAGGAAGAAGAAGAAGATGAAGAAGTAGAAGAATAGGAAGAAGAAAAATAAGAAGAGGAAGAATAGGTGGAAGAAGAGAAAGGAAGATATAAGAAGAGCAAG